>NC_086444.1:61437285-61737285 GCF_028390025.1 Pseudophryne corroboree | reverse complement strand
TTAAAAAAGCATGCGTCTTATTCACACCACAAATGCAATAAAAATACAATGCACGGGTTCCCTGAATATTGTGGCTGGCATTGCTTCTGTCTGCATCGCTCACTAATCTGGGTGAAAAGACTGACGTCTGATATGAGTTCGCTGCGTCATGCCTTGTGCCATGCATTTTACCGCGTAATCTGCGACTCTATACCAATTTATTTTCATCTAAAATATTAATCTTTAGCACCCAAGACACTATAAGTGACTATGTGACTACCATGTGAATAATAAGAAAAAGATCCGGAATGTATAAAAGTATGGGAATTGCTGCCCATGGTGGAGCTTCTGAGCTGCTCCGGGGAAATGGTGTCATATTCTCTATTTTTATTTCAGTTATTACTTTTGGGTGCAAGTTTAACATTGCATAGTATAATTGGAGACTGAGCTAATCGTCAATCATTAATGTTGGGACACAGCCTGATATAGAGGTGGACGAATATACTTTTGTTGCAGCCGCTACTGCAAATTTATGCTAATGCCGCAGCCTATAGGCTACTGTATCTACCAAGACGCCCACCTGCAGGGCTGGATTAAGGGCCTCATGGGCCTGGCACTGCAAATGTGCTAGGGCCTAAACTGAGAAGGGGAGGAGCTGTGGCCACTGTTGTGTGGGTGTGGCCAGAGTCATGTGGGTGTGGCCAGTGTCATGGCCAGAGCCACATGGGTATGACACCTCCTGCACTATCAGCCCCAATGTCTCCCCAAATACCCAAAAAATGACACAATTGCATGATTTTGCAAGTAAAATAGAAATACACTTTTTTAGATTCATGATTTATTCCTGCCTGTGTGTGGTGCTGGCTGCTGGTCACCATCATGCTTTCATGATGATGGGCCTATTTTTACATGGAGGCCTGGCACTAGCTGCATGCGCCCCCTGCCCACCAGATTCTAGTTGCTGTGGTACGCAGTCACCCCGCAAGCGCCCGCCGCCTACCCGCACCCTGGCTGCCGCAGATGCCGTGAGTTGTGTGGGCGTTCGCTGCAGCCGGCGCACCTGTCAGACGCTAGAGGTAATTTTTGACCTCTAGTGTCTGTGCGGCGCTGCTATGGGAGAGACGTCATGACGTCTCTCCCATAGAGAGGAGCCGCAGGCGGCCAGACGGAGCAGCAGCAGGAGCGGGGCTGGTAAGTATCTATTTTTTGTGTGTGTTTGTAAGCGGCTACTAAGGGGCACAGCAACAGGGGGCACAATTACAGGGGGGCACAACTAAAGGGGCATAGCTATAGGGGACACAACTACTGGGGCAAATCTACTGGGGGCATAGCTACAGGGGGCAAATCTACTGGGGGCAAATCAACTGGGGGCACAGCTACTTGGGGCAAATCTACTGGGACACAGCTACAGGGGGCACAGCTACTGGGGGCACAACTACTGTGGGCATAACTGTGGCCACGCCCCTCCCCTATGAAGCCCCGCCCCTATTTGTGGGTGCGCACCTTAGGCGCGCACTAACTGTTTTAACACTGGCGCTGGGAGGGGGGGGGGGGCACCAGTGGAAACTTTCGCACTGGGCACCACAAGGTGTTGAACCGGCCCTGCATTGGACTTCTGAGGATGCCCACCGACCACAGCCACCCCCCATACGTCACAGCCCAGGAATCAGCTCTTCTGTGTTTTACTTTCCGATATAGACCCTCCGCATCACCTGATGTGCAGCAGATAAACCCAACTGAATTGTGGCAGCTTTTGTTTTCAAAGCTCTTTTAATATTTGTTGTAGGAACTTCGCAAGCGAAATGTCACAGCCGGCTGTCACTGTGTTTTATTTAACTTTATTGTGCAACATCCTAAACCAATTTACATGAGACACCTGCTGCATTCTATTCATAATAAAAAGTGTCACAGCTCAATTTAGGGCATTTGGGGGATGATTTAGCTCACACATCTGCATTATATCAACAGGGATGTCATTATTATAGAATTCCAGTGATTTGATTGTAAAGGTCACCAGTCAGTATTCCCTTCCTGTTATACAGTCTACAATGAGATAAATAGCTTATGGCTTCTGAACTCGGTCTCAAGTCAAATATGATAAATGCTACATTCGATGAACCTAAGATGTGTACGTGGGCTTAAAAATGAGGAAAATTAGATAATTGCTGTCAGTAAGAAGCAAGTAAGAATGACGGGTTTCAATATTTCTTTGCTGGGTAAAAGAATACCAATAGATCCACACACATTTGTGGTTAGATTTCATGGGATTTATTTTAATAGCCTAAAATATATTTATGGGTCTGTATTCTGAAGGATGGACTTGCTTATTGAATAAGAGTATCCAGTTGCTGAGCAAAATTTACACAGTTAATATAGAGAGGCTGAGAAAAAAGTCAGACATTAAACATTTCATGAAGGGAAATTGAGTTGGAAGGGAATTTATTTGAATCAGTTTGACATTTGCCAATTTAGCCTAACAGTGCGGGAATATACATTTATTTTTGAAGTCCAAATTATCAATTGAAATCAGTCCCTAGTTCAATCGCCACCATAATGTCCTTTACTAATTACAGCCATACTTACCAACTTTTTTTAAACCATTTCCAGGAGTGAGTTCCGGAAGTGCCAACTCTCTCCGATGGGTGGGTGACGTGGCACCGCATTCTTGTCCTTGCAACCCTGCCCCCTGCTGTTTAAAGCCATAGATTGCAACATTTTACAGAGTGGGGTGGGGCTATACATCATCATGCCCCCAGCTCCCCCCTGTACTTGGCTGTAATTTTCATCAGTGGTGGGCTAGTGAAGCAGGTGGCATTGCTAGAAGGGCTAACTGGGAGAGCCCCCAAAATATGGTTGACAAGTATAATTATAGCTACAGCTACGTTTTATTGTAAATAATCCTACAATATTCTTCTGTCCTTCCTTTGATTGGTTATTTTACTTGTTTTGCTTTAGTCTGTTGTTCTTCATGATGAAGCTCTTTTTTATTTTTAAATTAATATTAATTTGTGGACAGGTGTTGTGCACATTCTGTAAATTATATGACCTCAGTAAACATTGGATTGTCCAGTGTGTATTTAGATGTATTATACAGGAATACTTATAAACTCCTATTATTGTCTCCTTTTATTTTTGTTTTTAATATGTTTTTTTAAATGCTTTAGAGCATATTTCTGTGTGATTTCTGCTGCTGAGTGTTAAACAAAAATCCATTTTGATTACATGCTGTAAGAAATAATGTGTGAATGACACAATGCCCGTGGTTAGGGGTCACAAGCAGAACCAGAATCGAGACGATTCATCAGATGTTGGGGCAGCTGGCCAGATTACACAGACTAGATCAACCACGTGAGGATTTCCCCCCATGGTTACATGGTTGACCATGCCAATTAGATTTACCAAACTTTGCCTGATTAAGGAAATTGAAGGCATCCAAGCAACAGAATTAGGACACAATGTTATGTCAAACCAGCACATATCAACCGGTTGTCCACTCAACACTACTGGGAAACACTGGGTAACATTGGTGACCTCAAGCTGTCTTTTGCATAGGAGAACCATTGGTTAGGGTTAGTGTAGGGTTGACCATTGACAGTTAAGTCATCGATAATTTTGGACCATCATGAGGAAATCTTTGATGGTTAAACCATTGATAGTTCCAGTCGCTCATGCCTGATATCCACCCATTGCACCTCCACCACCATTGATGAACATCCACCAATGGCTAAACTGTTTGGAATTTCTATTAGACAATCCATGCTTATAACCATAGATGGTCCATGGCCCTCCCTAAGACATGGTTAGCAACAGAATTAGGGTAAGATTGAGCTTAGCATGTCTTTTAATAAAATATTAGAACAGTCAGAAATTTTCCCATACTGGTAAAGAGAAACAGATGGAATTTTGCCCATAGGTATCCCAGAGATTAAAATAAAGTTCTGTCCTCTACGTTCATAGTAACAAGAGCTTTCATTGTTGAAACGCCCTGTCCAACATAACTGAATGCTACTTCTTAAACTGGACCTGTGTCCTTGAGTACGTTGGTTCTGATAATGCTGTTTATTTATAAAATTGATTAGAAATGTCTTTCCAACGGTAAAATGTGACTGTACCATAGATAGCTAGGAGAACATTACCAGTCAGAGACATGAGTGCAATCAGCCACCCAGTCTGTTTGCACATTTGGCACTGGCTTCCGACGTCTACTGTCAGGCAGCAGGTGGTGCAGCGAATTTAGGCGATAAAACAACATCCAGTTCAGTGCTACCCGATCCAGCACAGCAAATTAATTAGCCCTTATCGTCAAAATCACTCAGCTGGAATGGGTGGAAATGTTGATAGTCGAGGCAGCTTTCAAAGCAGATTCACTTAGGAGCGTGAATGATCCTGTTTGTTTTAAACTTGCCAAATAAAAAAGTTTCAGGCAGCCTGAAACCAATGGGTTATATGTTCTCCTGGTAATTCGGGACTGGAATATGCATACTGCTTTATGTGAATGAGGTCAGATTTATTGTAAAACATCTAAAAAAAACACAACAGGCATCCAAATGCTGTAGATTTTGCCATTAGCTGAAGAACGTTGAGCTAATGTTATGCAAAACTTCTGCCAAATGATTTGTTCTAGCACACCAGCTAAAAGTCCTGGCTTAAAGTCTTGGAACAACCTGGGTGCAACACCTCTGAGAAAGCCTCGAATATGTGACTCAGATGATCAGGTTCCGTTTTACGTTGCGGTTTGCAATGGGATTATCCTTGATTTGTAGATATAGTTTATTGCTTTTGTTTCTATTTACATCACTGTGTACCTTGTTTATAAATGCATGCTGACTTTAATGCAATAGAGAACGCTAAAGTCACATTATTGGCCTGGTAATTGTGTATCCATTCATCACATGAAATTAAATCAGCAGGACACATCGCAATGACATATTTTTCTCTCTTTTACTGTTTTTAGTGATCTCTGCAATTGCAGATTTAGCTCATAATGGTTATTTGGCCGGGGCGCAGTGCTGGGACGGATGGTGGTAATTTCACAGGATAGGAGCCTTGTGGGAGGACCTGAATTAGATTGGGATATTAGCACTTTGTTCAGCAGCCACCCCGTCATAACAGAGTGTATTTGTGTGAGTTACGATGGCTGTCATCTCTCTGTGACACCGACTGAACCTGTTTTTCCCGACTCTGTATTGAGTTGTTTACGCTGAGAGTTCTGAGCTACTTTTGATTGGCTGATGCATATTCACCGTTGAAGTTGATTGGCGGCTTTGTCGCTGCTCTTATCTATATTATATGATTTTGTGGCTGTACTTTAGAATGAACTTTGAGCTACTTTTTTATTTGTGTATGAGAAAGATGATTATACCAGCTGTATTATAGAGGGGTTCTTTGAAATTCTAAATTAAACCCATTGCAAACACAATCCTGCCATTTAAATTAGCGTTTCTGGCGTTAAAAAACATAAGGGGCAGATTTAAGAAGACTGAGTGATATTTATTGCCCCTAAATATATAAGGTGCCCATCATTTTATTGTGATTGACATAAACACTTCTTTAAGCTAGCTTATCACTAAAATAACGACACACACTAAAATAACGACACGGACACGGTTAGCTGTAGTTAAAGGTCAGATGATATTTATTGATCGCTGACCTGTTCGTTAAACTATAATTGTAATTGAGTTGATTTTATATTGGAGGATGGCAAAGGACAAGTCGCTACCAGACACCAGCTCCAGTCCCTTGGATGAAATCCAACCACCAAGGAGGGGAGTACCCAAACCCCGCCTCCTCCCTGCATAACCCGCATTGTGCAGGACTCACCACTCTTTTCTCTGGCATACGTTCGGTTCCCGCAGGGGAACGTCTAAATGTCCAACCGCAAGGTAAGGACACACCTGCCGTCCTTCTAAAGAGGGTGCCCCACAATGACCACTTATGCCCATCTGACCGCTGGTTGGTAGCGACTTCCCGCCAATCTGGCTGTCAAGAGCCCACCGAGAAAGACAAGATGCAGGGAAAAAATATATATATATATAATCAGGGCGGGCGGGAGGGCATTCCAACATGGCAAGAGGAAGTCCGAGGCACATGACCATGGCTTATATATTATTCCAAGACCAACCCCTAAACCCTTGATGGACAGCCCTATAATCCTATAGGAAAAATACCCATTAAACACTGATCTGCCTAGCAACTGCTTAGTCACCAACAACCAATTACAAAAAATTGGGCTCTTATATGGCCTCAGGCTTATGCAGCCTTCAGCTTATCTAAACAGGTGACAATATGATGTTTATCTGGACCAGGAGTCCTTTATCTACAGGTATTGGTAGAAATATTGGATAGCCTTAACATGAACACTTCTACAGCGGTTTGTGACCTGGGCTTTCACTTCTACAGTACATACAGTATATTGGGAGAGGAGCACAAAATACACTGGGGTAAATTTACTAAGGTGGGAGTTTTTAGAACTGGTGATGTTGCCAACGGCAACCAATCAGATTCTATCTATTATCTACTGGAAGCAGCTGGATAAATGTTAAGTAGAATCGGATTGGTTGCTGTGAGCAACATCACCAGTTCTAAAAATATCCCACCTTAGTAAATTTACCCCACTGCCCCCACAGTGTGCCACAGGGTAATACATAGCACAGAGGGGGCACAGGGTTACACATGACACAGTGGGGCAACACATGGCACAGGATAATACATAGCACAAGGGGGCACAAGGTAACAGATGTAACAGGGGCACAGGGTAACACATGACATGAGGCAATACATAGCACAAGGGGGCACAAGGTAACAGATGTAACAGGGGCACAGGGTAACACATGACATGAGGCAATACATAGCACAAGGGGGCACAAGGTAACAGATGGCATAGGGAGCACAGGGTAATGCATTGCACAGGGTAACATATGGCACGGGCAAAAGCTAATATATTGGACAGGGGAACACATAGTAACACAGTGCACAGGGTAAAATATAAAACAGGGGGCAAATGGTAACACATGGCAAAGCGGACACAGGGGGCACAGGGTAATACATAGCACAATGTGGCACAGGGTAATACATGACACATGTAACACATGGCACTATGGAATAACACAAGCTAATACATAGCACAAGGGGCACATGGTAACACATGGCACAGTCAGCAACACATGGCACAGGGTAATACATAACACAGGGTAACACATGGCACAGGATAATACATAACACAGTCAGCAACACATGGCACAGGGTAATACATAACACAGGGTAACACATGGCACAGGATAATACATAACACAGTCAGCAACACATAGCACAGGGTAACACATGGCACAGGGTAATACATAACACAGGGTAACACATGGCACAGGGTAACACATAACACAGGGTAACACATGGCACAGGGTAATACATAACACAGGGTAACACATGGCACAGGATAATACATAACACAGGGTAACACATGGCACAGGGTAATACATAACACAGGGTAACACATGGCACAGGGTAATACATAGCACAGGGTAACACATGGCACAGGGTAATACATAACACAGGGTAACACATGGCACAGGGTAATACATAACACAGGGTAACACATGGCACAGGGTAATACATAACACAGGGTAACACATGGCACAGGGTAATACATAACACAGGGTAACACATGGCACAGGGTAATACATAACACAGGGTAACACATGGCACAGGGTAATACATAACACAGGGTAACACATGGCACAGGGTAATACATAACACAGGGTAACACATGGCACAGGGTAATACATAGCACAGGGTAACACATGGCACAGGGTAATACATAACACAGGGTAACACATGGCACAGGGTAATACATAGCACAGGGTAACACATGGCACAGGGTAATACATAGCACAGGGTAACACATGGCACAGGGTAATACATAGCACAGGGTAACACATGGCACAGGGTAATACATAACACAGGGTAACACATGGCACAGGGTAATACATAACACAGGGTAACACATGGCACAGGGTAATACATAACACAGGGTAACACATGGCACAGGGTAATACATAACACAGTGTAACACATGGCACAGGGTAATACATAACACAGGGTAACACATGGCACAGGGTAATACATAACACAGTGTAACACATGGCACAGGGTAATACATAACACAGGGTAACACATGGCACAGGGTAATACATAACACAGGGTAATACATAGCACAGGGTAATACATAACACAGGGTAACACGTGGCACAGGGTAATACATAACACAGGGTAACACATGGCACAGGGTAATACATAACACAGGGTAACACATGGCACAGGGTAATACATAACACAGGGTAACACATGGCACAGGGTAATACATAACACAGGGTAATACATAACACAGGGTAATACATAACACAGGGTAACACATGGCACTGGGTAATACATAGCACAGGGTAACACATGGCACAGGGTAATACATAGCACAGGGTAACACATGGCACAGGGTAATACATAGCACAGGGTAACACATGGCACAGGGTAATACATAACACAGTGTAACACATGGCACAGGGTAATACATAGCACAGGGTAACACATGGCACAGGGTAATACATAACACAGTGTAACACATGGCACAGGGTAATACATAACACAGGGTAACACATGGCACAGGGTAATACATAACACAGGGTAACACGTGGCACAGGGTAATACATAACACAGGGTAACACATGGCACAGGATAATACATAACACAGGGTAACACATGGCACAGGGTAATACATAGCACAGGGTAACACATGGCACAGGGTAATACATAACACAGGGTAACACATGGCACAGGGTAATACATAACACAGGGTAACACATGGCACAGGGTAATACATAACACAGGGTAACACATGACACAGGGTAATACATAACACAGGGTAACACATGGCACAGGGTAATACATAACACAGGGTAACACATGGCACAGGGTAATACATAACACAGGGTAACACATGGCACAGGGTAATACATAACACAGGGTAACACATAACACAGGGTAATACATAACACAGGGTGACACATGGCACAGGATAATACATAACACAGGGTAACACATGGCACAGGGTAATACATAACACAGGGTAACACATGGCACAGGGTAATACATAACACAGGGTAACACATGGCACAGGATAATACATAACACAGGGTAACACATGGCACAGGGTAACACATAACACAGGGTAACACATGACACAGGGTAATACATAACACAGGGTAACACATGGCACAGGATAATACATAACACAGGGTAACACATAACACAGGGTAATACATAACACAGGGTAACACATGGCACAGGGTAATACATAACACAGGGTAACACATGGCACAGGGTAATACATAACACAGGGTAACACATTACACAGGGTAATACATAACACAGGGTAACACATGGCACAGGGTAATACATAACACAGGGTAACACATAACACAGGGTAATACATAACACAGGGTAACACATGGCACAGGGTAATACATAACACAGGGTAACACATGGCACAGGGTAATACATAACACAGGGTAACACATGGCACAGGGTAATACATAACACAGGGTAACACATGGCACAGGGTAATACATAACACAGGGTAACACATGGCACAGGGTAATACATAGCACAGGGTAACTCATGGCACAGGGTAATACATAACACAGGGTAACACATAACACAGGGTAATACATAACACAGGGTAACACATAACACAGGGTAATACATAACACAGGGTAACTCATGGCACAGGGTAATACATAACACAGGGTAACACATAACACAGGGTAATACATAACACAGGGTAACACATGGCACAGGGTAATACATAACACAGGGTAACACATGGCACAGGGTAATAAATAACACAGGGTAACACATGGCACAGGGTAATACATAACACAGGGTAACACCTGGCACAGGGTAATACATAACACAGGGTAACACATGGCACAGGGTAATACATAACACAGGGTAACACATGGCACAGGGTAATACATAACACAGTGTAACACATGGCACAGGGTAACACATGGCACAGGGTAATACATAACACAGGGTAACACATGGCACAGGGTAATACATAACACAGGGTAACACATGGCACAGGGTAATACATAACACAGGGTAACACATGGCACAGGGTAATACATAACACAGGGTAACACATGGCACAGGGTAATACATAGCACAGGGTAACACATGGCACAGGGTAATACATAACACAGGGTAACACATGGTACAGGGTAATACATAGCACAGGGTAACACATGGCACAGGGTAATACATAACACAGGGTAACACATGGCACAGGGTAATACATAACACAGGTAACACATGGCACAGGGTAATACATAACACAGGGTAACACATGGCACAGGGTAATACATAACACAGGGTAACACATGGCACAGGGTAATACATAGCACAGGGTAACACATGGCACAGGGTAATACATAACACAGGGTAACACATAACACAGGGTAACACATGGCACAGGGTAATACATAACACAGGGTAACACATGGCACAGGGTAATACATAACACAGTGTAACACATGGCACAGGGTAACACATGGCACAGGGTAATACATAACATAGGGTAACACATGGCACAGGGTAATACATAACACAGGGTAACACATGGCACAGGGTAATACATAACATAGGGTAACACATGGCACAGGGTAATACATAACATAGGGTAACACATGGCACAGGGTAATACATAACACAGTGTAACACATGGCACAGGGTAACACATGGCACAGGGTAATACATAACACAGGGTAACACATGGCACAGGGTAATACATAACATAGGGTAACACATGGCACAGGGTAATACATAACACAGGGTAGCACATGGCACAGGGTAATACATAACATAGGGTAACACATGGCACAGGGTAATACATAACATAGGGTAACACATGGCACAGGGTAATACATAACACAGGGTAACACATGGCACAGGGTAACACATGGAACAGGGTAATACATAACACAGGGTAACACATGGCACAGGGTAATACATAACACAGGGTAACACATGGCACAGGGTAATACATAACACAGGGTAACACATGGCACAGGGTAATACATAACATAGGGTAACACATGGCACAGGGTAATACATAACACAGGGTAACACATGGCACAGGGTAATATATAACACAGGGTAACACATGGCACAGGATAATACATAACACAGGGTAACACATGGCACAGGGTAATACATAGCACAGGGTAACACATGGCACAGGGTAATACATAACACAGGGTAACACATGGCACAGGGTAATACATAACACAGGGTAACACATGGCACAGGGTAATACATAGCACAGGGTAACACATGGCACAGGGTAATACATAACACAGGGTAACACATGGCACAGGGTAATACATAACACAGGGTAACACATGGCACAGGGTAATACATAGCACAGGGTAACACATGGCACAGGGTAATACATAACACAGGGTAACACATGGCACAGGGTAATACATAACACAGGGTAACACATGGCACAGGGTAATACATAACACAGGGTAACACATGGCACAGGGTAATACATAACACAGGGTAATACATAACACAGGGTAATACATAACACAGGGTAACACATGGCACAGGGTAATACATAACACAGGGTAATACATAACACAGGGTAACACATGGCACAGGGTAATACATAACACAGGGTAACACATGGCACAGGATAATACATAACACAGGGTAACACATGGCACAATGCGGCAACACATGGCACAGGGTAATACATAGCATGGGGGGCACGGGTTAGCACATGGTGTAGGGGGCACAAGCTAATACATAGCACAGGGGGCACAGGGTAACATATGGCACAGTGCAGCAACACATGGCACAGGGTAATACATAGCACAGGGTAACACGTGACAAAGTTGGGCACATAGTAACACATGGCACAGGGTAATACATAAATGGGGGGGGGGCACAAACTAATATATGGCACGGGCATGGTCAAGGGTCTATTGTGAAAAGCGGAGGAGGTGTGACCAGTTCAGTGTGGGCGTGGACAGTGTCATGTGGGCGTGTCCTCCTCTTACATATGTAAAAGTTAAACAAATTCATAATTTTGTTTGGAAAATAAAAATAATAATAATTATAATTTATGATCAACCACGTGGCCTGCAGAGCAGCTAGTTATCCTCATGCTTTCATAGTGATGGGCCTATTTTTATGTACAGGCCTGGGGCTGTAGTCCCATCCATCCCATCAACAGTCTTGCCCTGGAAAACCAAGATGACCATTTAAGAGACAAGCAGGGCAGTGCTATCACTAGCTCTTGGAGAATGAGGAGAAACACACAATTGGTGCACCAGATGACCAGTCACCATACAAGGAGGACAGCGATTCCACTGGTTTCTTGTGCATGGACAGACGACACTCATATAAATATTGGTTTAGCCAACAAACTACCTTCTTCCATTATGTGTATGTGACAAGAACTCTGTACATTTCCATATCACCGCTGTAGAGTAAACAATACACAACAATAGATCACGTGGCTGGCCTGCAGAGTCTACTTGCTAGCAGAACCACCTGGAGTGTCCTCAGGACCAATGGCTATTCATCTTCCTCCTTCTCCCGGTGACCCAACCCCCCCCCCCCCCATCCCCGGTGTGACAGCATGGTGTCATCTGTTTGGGAATGGTGCCGGTACAGGAAGGTGTATCTCCCTGCTACTGTACGTCACTTCCATGTGGTCTTCACAACTAAGATGTTGAAGCAAAAGTTCTACAAGGTTCCAGTTGGCGAAAACTTTTGCACAATTGAGGTGATTCACTGTATCAGGATCACTTGGAAGTGGCGGATTGTGTCTCATGAGCATCCAAGAATAGCTCTGAAGGTTTTGTTCTGTAAACAGGATTACAGAACTATTTTTAAGGGCATATCCTGTTTAGCAAAGTAGCTTGCTTCCTAGCTGTGTCTTCTTTGATGCCAGTAACTGTTCTGTATTGAATGTATTACTACAGAGTAAGGCTCAGCAGATGTCACCCTTCTTCGCTCAGCGTCAGGCAGTATTACCTTTCTGTCTCTGCCAGACTGGCATTTTCTGCAGCCTTTTTATGTCTGGCCTCCAGACTGGCAGGAGTTGCACAGTCAAAGCCGACTGCTCCACATGACTGCCTGCTGCCGAATAAACTAATGACATGGGAGAGACCTCTGGACAGTGTATTTATTTTTCATCTGCTTAATATCAGCACCACGGACAGCAAATACACTTCCATGCCTAGGAGTATTATTTGCATTTTATATTTGGTTATTGTTGCTGTAGATGGATATTATCAACTGATCTTTATATATTTTATTCCTTTATGTTTTTATTGAAAGTTTTTTTTTGTTATAAAAGTTACAAAATTGTAAAGGATATAGGATGTAACAATAGATTAGATTTGGGTGGAGTGTGTTCAAACTGGAATCTAAATTGCAGTGTAGAAATAAAGCAGCCAGTAATTACCCTGCAAAGAAATAATATAAATATCTAAGTCTCTCTGCACGTTACATCAGCCCCACCTGCAGTGCAACATCAGGCCCTTACTATGCTACACCTTTTACAAGGAAGCGTCATTTTGTTTTATGCTATATGATTATTGGCCCTCATTCCGAGTTGTTCGCTCGGTAATTTTCTTTGCATCGCAGTGATATTCCGCTAATTGCGCATGCGCAATGTTCGCACTGCGACTGCGCCAAGTAAATTTGCTATGCAGTTAGGTATTTTACTCACGGCATTACGAGGTTTTTTCTTCGTTCTGGTGATCGTAATGGGATTGACAGGAAGTGGGTGTTTCTGGGCGGAAACTGGCCGTTTTATGGGAGTGTGTGAAAAAATGCTACCGTTTCTGGGAAAAACGCGGGAGTGGCTGGAGAAACGGAGGAGTGTCTGGGCGAACGCTGGGTGTGTTTGTCACGTCAAACCAGGAACGACAAGCACTGAACTGATCGCACTGAAAGAGCAAGTCTCGAGCTACTCAGAAACTGCACAGAGAAGTCTTTTCGCAATATTGCGAATCTTTCGTTCGCAATTTTGATAAGCTAAGATTCACTCCCAGTAGGCGGCGGCTTAGCGTGTGCAATGCTGCTAGAAGCAGCTTGCGAGCGAACAACTCGGAACGAGGGCCATTACACCTAATTCTTTTTGTGTCTTATTATGACACTCTGTGCTACAACACCCTTTAAAAATGGGTCATATGACTGGTGAGTGTGGGTGGAGCTTATTTACAAGGTACATATTGGCGGCTGATAGTGTAAGAGAAGCATAGTAAGGGCGATATCTACGCATATAGCGGGAATAAAGATTATTTTTTCAGTAGAATGTACCATTCTTAGATACCGGGCGGCAATGTAACTAAGGGTGTGCGAGAGGCTCCACCAAACAGAGTGCCATGAAAAAATTGCATCAGCCCTATGGCAGTGTCTCCATCTGACCTGTGCTTGTGGCTGTGCGTCTGTGAACACAGCCACTTCCACTTACACACCTGCGACACTCCCATAATATACCCATGAGACAGACTTTCTTTGTGTTCACTTCAAGACACCACTCGATCCCTACAAAGTCACTTTTCCACACCTTTGTGGGTACACTTAGGGCATACATGCTGGCTGTCCTCGCTGGGTAGAGCCAGCCAAGTCTGCCCAACAGTGGGTGTGGTTTCGGCATAGGGGAGTGATCTGCGGGCATGGCGATGTGATTGCGTCATTGTGGCCCCCATGTACTATGCCCATATTACCGTCATTGTGAAAAAGGGGCAGGGCTAGCATGACGCTATTCAGCACGGATCGTGTCATCACTCCACCCACTTTTCCTCCATTTGTGGTGGCTTTGGAGGTGAGTGGGTGGCCAAGGGTGACAGTGCAGGCAACTGCAGGGGAAGGTGGTAGGTGTGTGACGGCTTTGGGGGACTTGCCTACTTTTCTGGGTGGCCAGGGATTGCCACCCAATTTTCGGGAGCCTCTCAGCCATTCCACTGAGAGTAAGCAACTATGACTTCGGGCAATGAATGCTCCGTGGGGGTTGTAAGAGCTCTTACAGATTATATTTTAAATTAATATTTCCAGAACCTTGGAATAATGCATCAAACATTTTTTTACTGGGAGGGTCTAACCCAACTGTCACGATCCGGGTATCTGGACGCCATTACTTACCCTTCAGATGCCTCCTAAGGCTGGCTCAGCGTTCCAGGACCGGATCCCGCTGTTCCTGAGTTTCCACATGCAGAATGTCAGAGTGGTGATTTCATCAGCCGCGGCCTCCGCTGTGCCCGCGTGGTTAAATGTGCGCTTGTCAGTCTGGCGTCTCCTGTCTCCTGTGGCCGGCGTCGCCATTACTGTTTCAATTCTCACATGGATTACAAACCAAACTTCCCTCCAAGTGTCTGCATGGGCGCAGCCATCTTGGATTTTGTCATCTGATCATTTCCACCAATCTGCTGTCTGTATTGTTGATTTGCATAATTGCCTAGCCAACCCCTTCCTTGCTGCAGGTATAAGTAAGCTGTGCCTGAGCAAGGAAGGCGTCAGTGCTTTGGTTGTCTAACCTAGTTCCAGTTTGTCTCTCTCCTGTGGTTGTCTTCCAGGTTCCAGCTCCTGTCTCCAGACTTCTGCTATAGAGACCCGCACCAGCATTCCATCTGCGGTGTAGCCTGACTCTCCGATCCATTCTGGACTCACCTGTTTCCAGCTAAAACAATCACCTGCTTCCAGCCCAGCTTCCAGCAGTGTATAGCTTCTCTTAAAGGGCCGGTGTCCTTTTCTGCAGTTTACCACTCTCCACCGGTATTATTATTTCACCGCTCTCAAACAATCACCTGCTTCCAGCCCAGCTTCCAGCAGTGTATAGCTTCTCTTAAAGGGCCGGTGTCCTTTTCTGCAGTTTACCACTCTCCACCGGTATTATTATTTCACCGCTCTCAAACTCCAAACTTCATTATTATTTCATCGCTCTCAAGTTCGTTTATTATTTAACTGGTTCCAGCCAGTATCCACTCCGTACCAACAACAGTCTGGTTCCAGCCAGTATCCACAGCAGCCGTTTTACCTTCAGCAGCCCAGCCTTTCCTGGAACATCAGCTGGTACGATCCTGGGTTCTCTCCATTGCTACAGTCAGGCCTGGTAAGGACTTTCCAACTAGAAGATTATAAGAACTGTCTCACACTACCAGTGCCTGTGGCCCTTGCCACCCTGTAGTACCCAGGAATTGTATTTATCCTCTGTTGACTTTTATGTTTCCTTTTACTGCTGCTGTGTTACGGAGTTTGTCATAATAAACATCATTGACTTTTATCCTGGTTGTCGTGGTCACGCCTTCGGGCAGTTATTCTACATGTTACTTACATGTCTAGGGGTCTGATACAACCTCCCAGGTTCCGTTACATCTCAGCCCCTACAACTGAGGCTGCCTCCCGTCAGCTCAGGCCCTCAGTTGTGACACCAACAACATTTAACAAAACACTGACCTAAGAGTGATGCCTGGGTTAAGTTACCGAGCAGGATTAGGTTGATTTCCTGACTGTTTCCAAGGGTACCATTCATGAAGCAGTGAAAAGAGTGGAGAAAAGGACCAATGGAGAAATTGCTCATAGCAACCAATCAGCTTTGAAGGAAGCATTTCTCAAGTACATCCTATAAAATGTAAGGGAGATGCTGATTGGTTGCCATGGGCAACTTCTCCACTGGTCTGTTTCTCCACTCTTTTCACTGCTTCATGAATAGACCCCTTTGGCCGGATGAAGTGGCTTGCGTGATGGCCAGAGCTCCGAGACTCCGGCTGAACTCGTAAGATTTTTCTAAAGCAGCAAACGTTTATTTTGCCTTGTAAATGTTTTCTGCTTTAAAAAAAACATACAAGTTTGGCCGGCATTTCAGAACTCTGGCCGTCTCGCAAAGCCATTACATCTGGCACCCAATCTCCATGCGGCATGGTTACAATATGTAATTTAACCTGACCTGTAGTGTGTAGAATTATATGGAAGAATTACCACTGGTCCACAGCAGATATTGAAGACTGCAGACCTTTTTAATAGATATGGGGGAACCAGATATAACTCAGAAAATGGCAGTTTTCTGAGTTTTTTCCCTGCATTTATATACATGATACATCCTCCCCTTGGTTTCGTACACATGGTTCAAGGGCAATTGCAGCTGACAACCAGTAGCTGATCTTGCTACGGGCACACAGGATTTTTGCCCGGGGTGCCACCTTCCGGATGGCGCCGCCGCCGCCGTGGCAAGATCCGCTACTGGTGGTGCCCCCCGATGCTGTACAGTGCTGACTGTGCGGTGCGCGATGAAGTCATTGTGCACCGCACTGCATTGTGGGAGCGGCACATAGACACTAGAGGTCATGATTGACCTCTAGTGCAGAGCTGGCCAAACCAGTCCTCGAGATCTACCAACAGATCACATTTTCCAGACCACCTAGCTGGTGCACAGGTGTTGTCATTACTAATTAAGATGTGCTGCATTCATTCCTAACTGACAGTTCTACAGATCTCCAGGAGGCCTGGAAAACATGAACTGTTGGTAGATCTCGAGGACCGGTTTGGCCAGCCCTGCTCTAGTGTCTAGGCAGTGCTATGGGAGAGGTGTCATGACGTCTCTCCCATAGATCAGAGGAGTGGCGCCGGCGGCCGGATACGGAGGGCAGCAGCAGTCAGGAATCAGGATCGGGGATGGTGAGTATTCATTTTTTTTGTTGTAAGCGGCACAAACTTGGGGGCACAACTCTACTGGGGGCACAAACTACGGGGCACAACTCTACTGGGGGCACAAACTAGGGGGCACAACAACTCTACTGGGGGCATAACTGACCACGCCCCTTCATGAAGCCACGCCCCTATTTTTTTGCCCGGGGTGCCACAAGGGCTAGATCTGGCCCTGCTGACAACCTTGCAACTGTACGCAAGCCCCTCTGTGCATTGAGCGCTCCCTCCCTTCTGTAGCGATTTCATGGTATTTTTCCTGCACAAATAGTTATTTTTTATTTTTTATTTGCATTCTGCTGCTTTTCAACTATTTGTACTTCAATGAAAAGTATTTTGTCTGCAACATTCAGGCATTCGCTGCAAAACTTTGTAATATTCTGGCAGGCGCACGGGCTCATTTTTCAGTGTGCCCACAATGCTATTAAGTAAATGAGGTTGGTAAACAGATCATAAAGTAAGCTCATTATAACATGGCAGCTTTTGATGTTGCTTTTATTCCAAACATGAATATCTGCCCTGCTTCATGATCACCATTTAAATTAGTAATATTGTTTAATGTTAATCTTGATGATAGTTTTGTTTGGGATGTAGTTTGTTTTTTAACAGCTCCTAATTGAAAGTCTTATAAAGACATTTTGAGTTTATTTTGTATGCTGGTGAGATTTTATGCCTTATGTAATGCTAATGTCATGGAAGTCTTGTGTGTGCCTAAGGGGAGATTTATTAAACCAATCAGATTCTAGCAAATAATTTATATGATACGTTTTATAAAATGATACTTAGAATTTGATTGGTTGCTATTGCATACCTCCCAACTGTCCTGATTCTAGCAAGACAGTCCTGCTATTCGACACTGTCCTGCTGTCCCGCCTGCGGTCTGCAGGTCTGACCTGCGGGCAGGGGGAGGCTGGAAGAGCAAGCAAGTGATTCCTGAATAGATGTCATGCACATGCTCACGGCATCTATACAGTGCAGGGAGGTAAGTCGGGGACTGCCCAGCTGCCCGAGGAGTACTGGTAAAAACAGTGTCATGCTGTGAGGCCACACCCCCTCAACAGAGGCCACGTCCCCTCCCACCCAAGACCACGCCCCTTTTTCAGAACGCTTGCCTCTACAGTGTTGAGGGTCTCGGGCTGCAGAATGCAAAATTTGGGAGGTATGCTATTGGTCACACCTCCCGTAATCATCTTTAGAAGGCTTGATAAATCTCCCTTGTCATAGCCTTTATGGTTATCTAGTGTTAAGTAGTTGAGAGCACATAACAGGCAATGCAGGCCACAAGCTTTTGTCACACAAGCAGTGACTTGTTCTCTTAAGGTGGGTACACACTAGTAGATTTATCTGCAGATCAATTGATCTGCAGATATATCTATGGACGGATCGGGCAGTGTGTTCAGCATACACACTGCCCGATCCGTCGGGGACTGACGTCATGAACTGGGCGGGCGTGTACACACGCCCGCCCAGTTCAGCTGTCAATCACCGCTGGCCGCCGCAGCATGTGTACGGGCGGTCGGCCGACCGCCCCGTACACACACAGCGACGCGCCAATATATCGGTAGATATATTGGCCGTCGGCTGTGCTGCGCGGCTGACGCGATACGTCTGTGAACGACGGTGTTCACAGACGTATGGGCCATACACACTGGCCGACGGTCCCGCGATATATCGGCCATTCAAGAGAACGGCCGATATATCGACCAGTGTGTACGGGCCTTTAGCCTTATTCGGTTCCCAACTGTCATGTTTTCTGCTCCCAACTGTCATGTGTTTGAAAAATGACAGTTGGAAGCTGATTGGCTGGAGCACAATTTTTCATACGCAGCAAGTTGTATCATTCACAGCGAGTTTTATCAATGGTTGATAAATGGGCCCCCTACTTTGGAGTGGGCATGTTGACAGAAGTGCATCGAGGGCATGAACCCTCAAGTTTTCAGGTCTGTAATTCTCCAACTGTGTCCCTGTTTGTGTAAACGGCTCCCATCTGTTCTTAACAATCTCATCTAATTGCTTTGGAACTTATTTGTGCATGGGTAGTTTTGATAACAGAAAAGCACCGCCATCGATGATTATAATACAATGCCATCAATCAGGCAGAACGCGGGAGCCACAAATCGCTGCCTCTTCAGATGGCTGATACATCTATATATTTTTTGATTTGATAAAACCATTGTAGTAACTTTCTGAAAATACTTCAGCGTTATGGAGACGGGCAACGCAAAGGAAATTTACATTTTAATTTGGATAGAAGACAAAAAAAGTGACAAAGCAGAATTCAGACCCAGGGTATGAGCAAGGAGAAAAACAAAAAGACATTTATCAGCCAAGAGAAAATTAAAATATGTCTTGTATCTGTCAACTATATTTTGCTTGTTCATTGCACATATGAAAACATTGTCCTTGTTTTTTTTGTTTTTGTTTTTTTATACCGATAGTTTATAGATCAGTATGAATGACATGCAACCTGGCTGTTGCGGAACTTACAGAATCTTGATATTTTGGATCTGTAATCGGAATAATAAGTTCAGATGATGAATGTCTGCCTATTTCTTCCCTAAAGACTTTGTGCTTCATACTGTAGTCTTACATTGTGTTGTCATAAACATTGGCTCATTATCCAAAATGGCTGCTGATGACAGAGGCACTTTAGTGTAAAGGTCATGATACTTTTAAAATGTCATTTTTGTTATACCCGTAGCGACATAATTATGAAATACAGGCT
The DNA here is from genome assembly GCF_028390025.1 of Pseudophryne corroboree. Lineage (NCBI taxonomy): Eukaryota > Metazoa > Chordata > Amphibia > Anura > Myobatrachidae > Pseudophryne > Pseudophryne corroboree. The sequence goes on along the minus strand of NC_086444.1, from coordinate 61,716,809 downwards.
GCCCACTGATTTTTCATCTGCGCCAGAGTAATTGTCATATGAATTTACTTGTTTCTATGCACAAAGTTGCAATTTAGGGAAAAATCCACAGGGAGCGGAAATTTCCATATGCGCTCATCCCTGTCCGTGTCAATGCGGTTCTACCTTCTGGACATAAAATTTACAAGCGCATACCAAGTAATGTGCTTACACTTGTGGCCTTTTAAAATTAATAATCCATTTCCAGTGGGAAATTAAAAATGTGAATATTGATTTATCAAGGATTCTTTGTACAAGTCCCATCCTTTCCTAATCGTCAACTCTTCGTTATGGGAGTGACAATAACATTAATGTATGCTACTGTATTGCAAATGTATGAGGAAGGAACGTGACTTATCGCTACACGTGTCTGTGGATATAATTTTGTAGGAAGCTATGGTATCTAAAGGATTGGTAAAAATATAATTGTGTTTTATATTTTTTCTTAACATTTATGATTACTGACCTCAGGATTTCCAGGTACGGATAAGCCAAGATCAATTTGTGGATGGAATTATTGATGCGCTGAATTTTAGCTCCTGAAAAGACATTTCAAATGATTTTCTTTCTTATTATAGCAGGGAAGTTAGGCGACCCATCAACATTAACATAACACAATACAGGTTATGCATTAATAGATTCGGCACAAACAGTATTTTCTCATTTCTTCCCGGATTCAATCCATTTTCCATTAAATTTGGCTTTAGTGTACTAGTGGTTTAAATCCACGAGCTTGAACTGTAAGACAAAGGATAAAGATTAGTATGGAATGAAATGATATACTGCAACATAATCTAGAATATATTAGGCTATAAGCAAATTGTGCATAGTTCTTTTTTTAGTTTTTTTTTTATTTCTTTTTCTGTTTTTTTTTTATTTCATTTTTTTTTTTAAACATGAACCATACTCAGATTTATTTTATTAATTTATTTCCATTTGTAATATCTGTGCCAAAAGTGTCTCAATATACAGATGGAGCCATGTTTATCTTGGCTTCTTTGCTGCGCCTAGGCGCACCATGGTTTATTAGCATAACCCCTTCATCTATTGTTCTCAGATGCAATACAATACAGAGAGAGCAATACAGCAGGGAATTAAGTCATTACAGCAGGGGATTAAATCCATCTGCCCTGGCTCAGTTTATTTTATTAAAGGCCAAATTAAAGGTGGCTCCATATGTAGGTCAACTTGGCAATTGCCTTAAAAAAAGGTGCTGTCCAGGGGGGCAGCATTGGAATTAAACTGTATGTTGATTTTATACACTCTTTTTCTTTTCGATTACTACTTGGTCTTCTTTACATACCTTGGGCCTAGGGGTGTAACTAGAACTTTGTGGGCCCCACAGCAACATATTGAAGGGGCTCCTGTCCCAACGCTTATTGAGAGACACCTTTCCACAGCAGTAAGTACTTTTATGCCCCATTGTAGTGGCCTAGTTAATTTTTTGAACCATCCTAATTCCCTAGTTTACATGATGTCACATTATGCCACACAGAACCCCCAATTCACATTATGACATACAGTGGCCCCTGTTCATACTGTGCCACATTAGAGTGCCCTCCAGTTTAAGTAATGCCCCATTACAGTGCCCCAGTTCATATTATGCCAAACTATAGTTCCTCCATTTCATATTGTGCCACATTACAGTGCCCCTGTTCTTATTATGTAACTTTATAAAGCCCTCCACATTACAAAGAGCCAATCAGATTATGCCACATGACAGTGCCCTCCAGTTCATATTTTGCCACATAGTGCCCCATTACCATTATAGCATCCACTACTACACACTCCTCTCACTAAAAATGTGATGTCACACAATTCAGGCTGGGTAATGGATCAGATTCAATTGCTTAGCAGGCAAATCTGCGAAATTGGTATGCAACTGAAACAATGTTGCTGCACTGCCAAACAGTTAACTCTTCGTACTGTGGAAAAGTAGACACATACTATTTACCTATGGGCCTGATTGTGGGTCACACGCAACCCAACAGGCAATGCTGATGTTTAAGAGGTTAAGCATTATTTTTGCAAACTGCACGTGCGTGCGAAAAAGTCCTATGGCGCAGGTGTTGCAGAGTGTGCAGACAAAGGCGCTGTCAGGATCAAGACAGCCGGTATCAGAAATGTTGTGGAAAAAGTGATGGGAGGTGGCTAGAAATGAACGCACAAATGGCTGGCACAGTGGGCGTGTTATGGAAGTGTTTTGCGGGCGTGTCAATGAAAGTGGCCACACATCCACAGGCATAGGAGGCCATGTTGGCAGCAATTGGTATTACAGGGTGCATGGATGCTAAGAACAGACAAAATCAGCTGCGCAAAATATCAGGGAAAGAACATTACAATTTTAGGAGAGCCGATGTATGTATATAAATATATTGATTTATTTTTGAAGCATAAAATAACAATAAAAGATGACATTAATTATTGGATATAAAAATGCACACCTTGACTCAGTTTATCCGTTTAAACAGACACCAAATTGTGTCGGTACTATAGATAAAAGTCCACAAATGGAGATGGAGTCCAGCTGTTTAATGGAAAGCAATGGATGGTAGTAGCCGTAAGGTGAAAAGATTAGAAGTAAATGATCAGTGTAGTAGACATCCCATATTATTGAGGGAGTGATCCAGTGTTGAATATTGTTCAATTACCTCTCCTTAGATGGGCTGGTCCAAAGCCGAGCGTCCTCGGCGATGTGTCCTGCAGTGCCCACTTTGCGAATGCCGCCGGGGAGAGGGAGCCGTGGATTCACTAAAAAGTATAAGCCGTATGCTGGTTTGTCCGGCTGACAGGGAGCTGTGTGTTGGTATGAGCGGCTCGTACGGTCAGATCCGTGGCTGTTCTGGGATCACTGTGCAGGTGAAAGACGGCTTGCGGGGAGTGAAAAACCCGCTGATGCTTTCAAATAGGATACCTCGGCAGGTGTGCAGACAGGAGGCGTGGCCTAACGCGTTTCGTCACGTGACCCGTGACTTTCTCAAAGGAATATACCAGCCTCAATCTAGATCCACTTTTAAAGCAGGATAATTAGTAAATTGTGTACAAGTGTGGACATTCATTAGATTTCTCCTAGTTAATCACATACATCGGCTCTCAAGGGATACAAAGCTGATACAAATATCCAGCTATACTGAATTATGATCTCAACACTTTAAAAGTACTAAAAATGTGTCTACATTAATTCAATATAATATAAAACCGCTCAAAAGATTAATCAACTTAATAATAAGTAATGATAAATAAATAGAATAAAACAACAAAATTGTGACCAAGGGACACAAAATAAAAATAATAATGGTAATAATAATAATTTAATCAGGGAATCTAACATTATATTAATTAATAAATAATTAATAAAACTATATAATAATATATGCAAATATGTGTTATGCAAATACAGATAAAAAATAAATAATAAAAGAATAATGACAATGAAAATAATAAACATAATAAACATTGTTCAAATTATTAGTCATGGTTAGAATCGAACCGATGACTTGAGTTTACCAACATATAGGGTAATACCACTATGCCATAGAGGCTGGGACAGAGGATCATTAACATTTGAAACATTTGGTGAATATTATAATAACATGTTTATACAGGGGTCATAGGTTATAATAGACCTCCCAGAATTAAACAATAATATTAGTACAAACATAGAAGACAAATAAAAAAATAAAATAATAACATAATAATCTGAAGAAAACAATGATCGAGATGTTAATCGCGGTTCGAACATGAGATCGAACCGGAATAACTAAGATTTTCTGACACGAGGGATAATACCACTGTGTCACGTAAACTAGAACAGGGGTTTAACAATATCTAGAGTAAGTTATAATGTCGTATTTATAGGGAATCATGGGATATAAAAATGAAATAAAATAGGTTAGATTAAAATAAAACCCTAAATAATGAATATTGACATTAGCACAAACATGGAGAGAAGGTGATAATAATAATAATAATCAAAGGGAGAGTGGGGGGGGAGAGGGGGGGAAGAGGGGGGGGGAGGTTGTTTTAAAGAAAGTAGGACAATTGTTGTAGAATGGCTTAAGAATCTAATTTAATAGACTCATAGCTCATAAGATGACTTAAGGATCGAATTCAATTGACTCATTAAGTCCTTCAGGGACAAGGGTTCTGAGTTTATGGATCCAATAATTCTCCCTGAGACAAAGTCTCTTGTATCTGTCTCCCCCTCGTATGGTGGGTGATATGGTTTCAATGCCTATTAGATGAAGGTCATCAGGATTCTTCTGATGAAATTCAGAAAAATGCCGAGACACACTATGGAAAAGAAAGCCCTTTTGTATATTTCGTCGATGTTCTAGGAATCTGATCTTTAACTTACGAGTAGTTCTTCCCACATAATAAAGATTACATTTGCAAATCAAAATATATACTACATATGAACTATTGCAGTTGATGAAGGACTTAATTTCAAACTGTGTCTGGTCCAAGGAGTTGAAATATCTGCAATTGTTCTGAATGAAAGAACATGTGATGCATTTAGTAGCACCACATTTGAAGCACCCTTTAGTTCTTGTGAGCCACTGAGAGGTAGCAGGGGCAACCTGATCTCTTTTATCCGTGAAAAGACTGGGGGCTAGATGTTGTTGTAGATTGGTAGATTTCTTAAAGATAACTAATGGTGTGTCTTTCAATTCTGTTCTGAGTGTTTGATCTGTCAGTAATATAGGATAATTAGTTCGTATAATGTTCCTAATTTTTGAAGAAGCAATATTATATTGTGAAATGAAGGCTGGTTGGTTATCATCAAATTTATGAGGTTTTGTTTTATAGGTAAGAAGATCATTCCTATCCAATAAATCAGCCTTCTGTCTAGCCATTTGAATAAGGGCCATCGGGTAGCCTCTATGTATAAATGATAGAGAAAGTTCGTCTGCTTGTTGTTGGTAATCAAGAAGATTACTACAATTGCGTTTAATACGCCTAAACTGACCAAAAGGAATATTATCCAACCACGGTTTATGGTGTGAACTACTATAATGTAAAAAATTGAGAGTATCGACCTCTTTCCGAAAAGTCTTGGTGGAGATTTTGCCATCAATTATAGACAAGGTTATATCGAGGAAAGAAATAGAGGATCTATGTGAAGTGCTCGTGAAGGTTAAATTAAATTCATTAGTGTTAAGCATAGAAACAATATTAGAAGAAAGTGAAATATCCCCATCAAAGATGAAAAACATGTCATCTATATACCGGCCATAGTAGACGAGGCCCACGCCAAAGTCGCGCCCCCACACATGGGAGTCCTCGAAAGCCCCCATGTAGAGGTTGGCGAAACTCGGCGCGAACCCCGTCCCCATGGCCGTACCGAGTATCTGTAAATAATAAATTTTATTGAATATAAAAAAATTATGAGATAATATAAAAGAAATAGAGTCCAAAATAAATTGTTGTAACTCAAAATGAATAGAATTGGACTTCTTAAGGGACTCGGCTATAGATGACAGGCCCCTCTGATGTGGGATATTGGAATATAGAGCCTGTGCATCACAGGTCATAAAAAAGAATGAGCTTTTCCAATTAATTTTGGAAATAGTATTAAGAAAAGAGGTGGTGTCTTTTATATGTGATTGAAGAGATGAGGCAAGAGGCTGTAAAAAATAATCAACAAAATGTGATAAATTAGAAGTGAGGGACCCTACACCAGAAATAATAGGTCTCCCGGGGGGTGCAGTGAGTGATTTATGAATCTTAGGAAGGTGATAATATGTGGGGGTGATAGGGTGAGCAGGTATCAGATATCTAGATTCTTCCCTCGTTATGGTGCCTTTGACAGTTGCTGCTTGTACTTATAGAGTCAGAGCCTTATGAAAATCCAGTGAGGGGTTTGAGGACAATCTAGTATAGACACTGGTATCGTCCAGCTGTCTAAAAGCCTCAATTAAATAGTCATCAGTGTCCTGAATGACAATGGCCCCTCCCTTGTCAGCGGGCTTAATGACAAGGGAGGGGTCACTAGTCAATCTTTGTAGGGCCATCCTCTCTTGAACAGATAAATTCTGTCTGAATTTAAATTTCTTATGGACTTTCAAACACAGTTTATTCATATCATCCAAAGTCTTTTTATAAAAAATCTCAATGGGGGGGCTCCTATGGTGTTGCGGAAAAAATTGGGACTTATTTCTAAACATCAACTCACGATCACCAGAACGTGCATGGTTGTAAACCTGTACAGTTTGGTTGGATGGATCACTTTCCAAAAGTAAAGATTCCAACATATCCAGACCTACTCTATCATGATCATCCAGAACAATAGGTGTGCCCTCAATTTTACGTTGGGCCAATTTTTTCGTGGCAAAATACCTTTTGCGTGCCAAAGTGCGAACATAGGTATTTAATTCTACAAATAATTTAAAGAAGGCAGGGGGTTTTGAGGGGGCAAATTTGAGACCTTTGGTCAGTAGTGAGGTTTCAGATTTCCCAATTTTTACAGAGGATAGATTGAAAACTTGGGTTTGTTTTAAGTTCTCAAATCTCGTTTTTTTTCCCTGTAATTTGCGCCCTCCTCTGCATCCTCTATGTTTTCTTCTCTCGCTCTCTTTGGGGAGTCTATCCTGAGTTGTTCGTAGCGATTTTGAGTGTGATATGGAGGTCTCGGTTTGTGAAACCTCTGATCCTTCTCCAAAAAATGCGTGGTATTAGAGGTATTAACAGTTTGTAATGTATCTACTGTGTGGATATTCCTCTGTAGAGGAATTTTTGGGCGTACAGAGGGTTCAATTAGAGGAATACTCTGTGAAGAATGAGGATCACTGTGATTGGTAAATGTATGGGCAGATTGTAAATTCTTATTATGCTGATGTTTAAAATCAACCCTATCAGGTCTCTTAGACTGAGAGGAGGTTCTGGTGTGTCTCCAATTGGAAGTACTACGGGATCTTCCTCTATTGGGAGGATTAGAGCCCTTATTAAAACTACGGACTCTATTCTGATTATAGTCATCAGTGTCTCTACTAAACTTCCTATTTTCTCTGACGTCCTAGTGGATGCTGGGGACTCCGTCAGGACCATGGGGAATAGCGGCTCCGCAGGAGACAGGGCACAAAATTTAAAAGTTTGACCACTAGGTGGTGTGTACTGGCTCCTCCCCCTATGACCCTCCTCCAAGCCTCAGTTAGGTTTTTGTGCCCGTCCGAGCAGGGTGCAATCTAGGTGGCTCTCATAAAGAGCTGCTTAGAGTAAAAGTTTTGATAGTTTTATTATTTTCAGTGAGTCCTGCTGGCAACAGGCTCACTGCAACGAGGGACCTAGGGGAGAAGAAGTGAACTCACCTGCGTGCAGGATGGATTTGCTTCTTAGGCTACTGGACACTAGCTCCAGAGGGACGATCACAGGTACAGCCTGGATGGGTCACCGGAGCCGCGCCGCTGACCCCCTTGCAGATGCCGAAGTAAGAAGAGGTCCAGAAACCGGCGGCTGAAGGCTTTTCAGTCTTCATGAGGTAGCGCACAGCACTGCAGCTGTGCGCCATTGCGCTCAGGCACACTTCACACCGGCGGTCACTGAGGGTGCAGGGCGCTGGGGGGGGCGCCCTGGGCAGCAATGTTAATACCTTTCTGGTTAAAAAGAATACATCACATATAGTCCATGAGGCTATATGGATGTATTTCACCCCTGCCAGGTCTCAGAAAAACCGGGAGAAGAGCCCGCCGGAATAGGGGGCGGGGCCTATCTCCTCAGCACACAGCGCCATTTTCCTACACAGCTCCGCTGCTAGGAAGGCTCCCAGGCTCTCCCCTGCACTGCACTACAGAAACAGGGTAAAAAACAGAGAGGGGGGGCATTTTTTGGCGATATTATATATATTTAAGCAGCTATAAGGAAACAACACTTATATAAGGTTGTTCCTATATAATTATAGCGCTTTGGTGTGTGCTGGCAAACTCTCCCTCTGTCTCCCCAAAGAGCTAGTGGGGTCCTGTCTTCTATCAGAGCATTCCCTGTGTGTCTGCTGTGTGTCGGTACGTGTGTGTCGACATGTATGAGGACGATGTTGGTGTGGAGGCGGAGCAATTGCCGGTAATGGTGATGTCACCCCCTAGGGAGTCGACACAGGAATGGATGGCTTTGTTTATGGAATTACGTGATAATGTCAGCACGCTGCAAAAGTCGGTTGACGACATGAGACGACCGGCAAACCAGTTAGTACCTGTACAGGCGTCTCAAACACCATCAGGGGCTGTAAAACGCCCTTTGCCTCAGTCGGTCGACACAGACCCAGACACGGACACCGAATCTAGTGTCGACGGTGAAGAAACTAATGTATTTTCCAGTAGGGCCACACGTTATATGATCACGGCAATGAAGGAGGCTTTGCATATCTCTGATACTGCAAGTACCACAAAAAGGGGTATTATGTGGGGTCTGAAAAAACTACCTGTAGTTTTTCCTGAATCAGAGGAATTGAATGACGTGTGTGATGAAGCGTGGGTTACCCCTGATAAAAAACTGCTAATTTCAAAGAAGTTATTGGCGTTATACCCTTTCCCGCCAGAGGTTAGGGCGCGCTGGGAAACACCCCCTAGGGTGGACAAGGCGCTCACACGTTTATCCAAACAAGTGGCGTTACCGTCTCCTGATACGGCCGCCCTCAAGGATCCAGCTGATAGGAGGCTGGAAAATACTCTAAAAAGTATATACACACATACTGGTGTTATACTGCGACCAGCAATCGCCTCAGCCTGGATGTGCAGTGCTGGGGTGGCTTGGTCGGATTCCCTGACTGAAAATATTGATACCCTGGATAGGGACAGTATTTTATTGACTATAGAGCAATTAAAGGATGCATTCCTTTATATGCGAGATGCACAGAGGGATATCTGCACTCTGGCATCAAGAGTAAGTGCGATGTCCATATCTGCCAGAAGAAGTCTATGGACACGACAGTGGTCAGGCGATGCGGATTCCAAACGGCATATGGAAGTATTGCCGTATAAAGGGGAGGAATTATTTGGGGTCGGTCTATCGGATTTGGTAGCCACGGCAACAGCCGGGAAGTCCACCTTTTTACCTCAAGTCCCCTCCCAGCAGAAAAAGCCGCAGTCTTTTCAGCCGCAGTCCTTTCGTTCCTATAAGAACAAGCGAGCAAAAGGACATTCATATTTGCCCCGAGGCAAAGGAAAGGGTAAGAGACTGCAGCAAGCAGCCCCTTCCCACGAGCAGAAGTCCTCCCCGGCTTCTGCAAAGGCCTCAGCATGACGCTGGGACCTTACAAGCGGACTCAGGGGCGGTGGGGGGTCGCCTCAAGAATTTCAGCGCACAGTGGGCTCACTCGCAGGTGGACCCCTGGATCCTGCAGGTAGTATCTCAGGGTTACAGGTTGGAATTCGAGAGGTCTCCCCCTCGCCGGTTCCTAAAATCTGCTTTGCCAACGTCTCCCTCAGACAGGGCGACGGTATTGGAAGCCATTCACAAGCTGTATTCTCAGCAGGTGATAATCAAGGTACCCCTTCTACAACAGGGAAAGGGGTATTACTCCACGCTATTTGTGGTACCGAAGCCGGACGGCTCGGTAAGACCTATTCTAAATCTGAAATCTCTGAACCTGTACATACAAAAATTCAAGTTCAAGATGGAGTCACTCAGAGCAGTGATAGCGAATCTGGAAGAAGGGGATTTTATGGTGTCCTTGGACATCAAGGATGCTTACCTTCATGTCCCAATTTGCCCTTCACACCAAGGGTACCTCAGGTTCGTGGTACAAAACTGTCATTATCAGTTTCAGACGCTGCCGTTTGGATTGTCCACGGCACCCAGGGTCTTTACCAAGGTAATGGCCGAAATGATGATCCTTCTTCCAAGAGAAGGCGTATTAATTATCCCTTACTTGGACGATCTCCTGATAAGGGCAAGATCCAGAGAACAGCTGGAGGTCGGAGTAGCACTAACTCAAGTAGTGCTCCAACAGCACGGGTGGATTCTGAATTTTCCAAAATCCCAACTGATCCCGACGACACGTCTGCTGTTCCTAGGGATGATTCTGGACACTGTTCAGAAAAAGGTATTTCTTCCGGAGGAGAAAGCCAGGGAGTTATCCGAACTCGTCAGGAACCTCCTAAAACCAGGGACAGTGTCTGTGCATCAATGCACAAGAGTCCTGGAAAAAAAGGGTCTCTCTGCTATGGTGGTTGCAGAGTGCTCATCTGTTAGAGGGCCGCAGATTCGGCATACAGAACTGGGTCCTAGTGACCACGGATGCCAGCCTGAGAGGCTGGGGAGCGGTCACACAAGGAAGAAACTTCCAGGGCGTGTGGTCAAGCCTGGAAACGTCTCATCACATAAATATACTGGAACTAAGAGCAATCTACAATGCTCTAAGCCTGGCAAACCCTCTGCTTCAGGGTCAGCCGGTGTTGATCCAGTCGGACAACATCACGGCAGTCGCCCACGTAAACAGACAGGGCGGCACAAGAAGCAGGAGGGCAATGGCAGAGGCTGCAAGGATTCTTCGCTGGGCGGAAAATCATGTGATAGCACTGTCAGCAGTGTTCATCCCGGGAGTGGACAACTGGGAAGCAGACTTCCTCAGCAGACACGATCTTCACCCGGGAGAGTGGGGACTTCATCCAGAAGTCTTCCACATGATTGTAGTCCATTGGGAAAGACCAATGGTGGACATGATGGCGTCCCGCCTCAACAAAAAACTGGACAGGTATTGCGCCAGGTCAAGAGACCCTCAGGCAATAGCTGTGGACGCTCTGGTAACACCAGGGGTGTACCAGTCAGTGTATGTGTTCCTCCTCTGCCTCTCATACCCAAGGTACTGAGAATTATACGGCAAAGGGGAGTAAGAACGATACTAGTGGCTCCGGACTGGCCAAGAAGGACTTGGTACCCGGAACTTCAGGAGATGCTCACGGAAGATCCGTGGCCTCTACCTCTAAGAAGGGATCTGCTTCAGCAGGGACCGTGTCTATTCCAAGACTTACCGCGGCTGCGTTTGACGGCATGGCGGTTGAACGCCGGATCCTAAGGGAAAAAGGCATTCCGGAAGAGGTCATCCCTACCCTGGTCAAAGCCAGGAAGGAGGTGACTGCACAACATTATCACCGCATTTGGAGAAAATATGTTGCATGGTGTGAGGCCAGGAAGGCCCCGACAGAGGAATTTCAACTGGGTCGATTCCTACACTTCCTGCAAACAGGATTATCTATGGGCCTCAAATTAGGGTCCATTAAGGTTCAAATTTCGGCCCTGTCGATTTTCTTCCAGAAAGAATTGGCTTCAGTTCCTGAAGTCCAGACTTTTGTAAAAGGAGTACTACATATACAGCCCCCGGTTGTGCCCCCAGTGGCACCGTGGGATCTCAATGTAGTTTTGGATTTTCTCAAATCCCATTGGTTTGAGCCACTCAAATCGGTAGATTTGAAATATCTTACATGGAAAGTAACCATGCTACTGGCCCTGGCTTCAGCCAGGAGAGTGTCGGAATTGGCGGCTTTATCGTATAAAAGCCCATATCTGATTTTCCATTCGGACAGCGCAGAATTGAGGACGCGTCCTCATTTTCTGCCTAAGGTGGTATCAGCGTTTCACCTGAACCAGCCTATTGTGGTGCCTGCGGCTACTAGCGATTTGGAGGATTCCAAGTTGCTGGACGTTGTCAGAGCATTGAAAATATATATTACAAGGACGGCTGGAGTCAGAAAATCTGACTCGCTGTTTATACTGTATGCACCCAACAAGCTGGGTGCTCCTGCTTCTAAGCAGACGATTGCTCGTTGGATTTGTAGCACAATTCAACTGGCACATTCTGTGGCAGGCCTGCCACAGCCTAAATCTGTCAATGCCCACTCCACAAGGAAGGTGGGCTCATCTTGGGCGGCTGCCCGAGGGGTCTCGGCATTACAACTCTGCCGAGCAGCTACGTGGTCAGGGGAGAACACGTTTGTAAAATTCTACAAATTTGATACCCTGGCTAAGGAGGACCTGGAGTTCTCTCATTCGGTGCTGCAGAGTCATCCGCACTCTCCCGCCCGTTTGGGAGCTTTGGTATAATCCCCATGGTCCTGACGGAGTCCCCAGCATCCACTAGGACGTCAGAGAAAATAAGAATTTACTCACCGGTAATTCTATTTCTCGTAGTCCGTAGTGGATGCTGGGCGCCCATCCCAAGTGCGGATTGTCTGCAATACTTGTACATAGTTATTGTTACAAAAAAATCGGGTTGTTTATTGTTGTGAGCCATCTTTTCAGAGGCTCCTACGTTATCATACTGTTAACTGGGTTCAGATCACAAGTTGTACGGTGTGATTGGTGTGGCTGGTATGAGTCTTACCCGGGATTCAAAAATCCTTCCTTATTGTGTACGCTCGTCCGGGCACAGTATCCTAACTGAGGCTTGGAGGAGGGTCATAGGGGGAGGAGCCAGTACACACCACCTAGTGGTCAAACTTTTAAATTTTGTGCCCTGTCTCCTGCGGAGCCGCTATTCCCCATGGTCCTGACGGAGTCCCCAGCATCCACTACGGACTAAGAGAAATAGAATTACCGGTGAGTAAATTCTTATTTTTTCCCTCAATAACCTCTTTCTCATATTGTTCCAATTTGCGATTAAGTTTATGATCATTAAACTGGAATTGTGGATGATTAGAAAAGGAATTAAGTAGTTTCCTAGTGGACTCAATTTCCTGTTCTAATAGCATAGTTTTGCATGGATGCTAAGAGTGGGCGTCTCAGTCCTTGCACATTTGGCCGCATGGGTGTACACAAAGGGGCTCATTTATCAACAAGTGATAAAACTCGTTGTAAATGATAAAACTCCTATAGTATGAAAAACGGTGCTCCAGCCAATCAGCTCCCAACTGTCATGTGTTTGGAATATGACAGTTGGAAGCTGATTGGGTGGAGCACTATTTACCATACACAATGAGTTTATCACTCGTTGATAAATAGGCCCCAGAGTTTGTAGCTGCATTTGCATAAAGTCAAATACGGGTGACCACCAGTATTTGTGCACTTTTGCGTGCGACTCAGGCGCCGCGGTATGTTAGAAATTGGTTAACATATACTTAAAAGTGTAATACTTTATTATGTAAAACATGAATACGATGCAAGGTGGAAAATGCATAAACATATGGTAAAGCTGACAGTTATATTTTCTGTATTATATTGTTTTGTAGTCGCCGCAGATGAATGACAGTTAAAAGGTGTTTATTCATTGTTATCAGCCAGACGTTATTCTGTGCCTGATAATACGGTATACACCAGAAGAGACAGTCACCCTGATCTTTTGTAATATATATAGATATTATTGTCTATAACTAAATGTCATGTTGTCTGTAAACAATGCAGCTAATATCCTTTGAAATAAATTTTGCAGCCAGCCTTATGTACTCAGTAACCAAACCGCACTTATGAAATCAGTTACAAACTTTAACTGTAAGCGGGAATCCCAGTCAGCTGCGTTATCTGTTTGTCTATGTATAACGAGGGGATATAACAACTTATAACATGAGAGAAACCAATCACTTTTTATTAACACGGCCAAACGTCACAAGCGATCTTGCCCTCCAAACCACCGGATTTATTTTTCAGGGACACAGCTGAGATTCCTGGTGATGGGCAGTGGTTTTGATTCCTGTAAATCATCCCTGGTTTAAGAGAAATTGCCATTATTACTTCCGTTCTTAGTGCTGCCATGTTATTTAAAAGGAATACAGACTAAATCCCATGACCGACTAAGTATTTTTACCCCCCCATCCCCCGACCCAAACCCTAACCCTTGGGGGGCAGCAGCTATGACAACCCTTGGTTGTCAGCTAGGGCTAACCCTCGGATGGGGGGGCTGCTATGGCTAACTACCCCCCTAGTACCTACCCTAACCCCCCCGTAGTGCCTAACCCTCACCCACCGGGCCCTAACCCTAAGCCTGAACCCCGATGCTCAACTTTGGGATGTCGTCTGTCGGTGATCCAGCACCAGCGGTCTCACGAGTGGTGTTCAGATTCTGGCGTTGGTCTCATGACCACCAGAACCCCGACAGGCAGGATGCGGAACACATCCCATTAAAATATATATATATATATATATATATATATATACACACACACACACACACACACACACACACACACACACACACACACACACACACACACACACACACACACACACACATATATATACAGTATATATATATATATATATATATATATATATATACTGCTCAAAAAAATAAAGGGAACACTTAAACAACACATCCTAGATCTGAATGAATGAAATATTCTTATTAAATACTTTGTTCTTTACATAGTTGAATGTGCTGACAACAAAATCACACAACAATTATCAATAGAAATCAAATTTATTAACCCATGGAGGTCTGGATTTGGAGTCACACTCAAAATTAAAGTGGAAAAACACACTACAGGCTGATCCAACTTTAATGTAATGTCCTTAAAACAAGTCAAAATGAGGCTCAGTAGTGTGTGTGGCCTCCACGTGCCTGTATGCCTGCATGCTCCTGATGAGGTGGCGGATGGTCTCCTGAGGGATCTCCTCCCAGACCTGGACTAATGCATCCGCCAACTCCTGGACAGTCTGTGACCAGGCATGTCAATGGCCATATTTGTCCCACGGACAACAGGTGTCTCCCTGGGTGCCTGACTTAAACAAACCACCTCACCATCAGAATCCTCCTTGTCAATTTCCTCCTCAGCGCCAGCAACACCCATATCCTCATCCTGGTGTACTTCAACAGTGACATCTTCAATTTGACTATCAGGAACTGGACTGCGGGTGCTCCTTCCAGCACTTGCAGGGGGCGTGCAAATGGTGGAAGGCGCCACCTCTTCCCGTCCAGTGTTGGGAAGGTCAGGAATCGCAACCGACACAATTGGACTCTCCTTGCGGATTTGTGATTCAGAAGAACGTACAGTTCTTTGCTGTGCTTTTGCCAGCTTAAGTCTTTTCATTTTTCTAGTGGGAGGATGAGTGCTTCCATCCTCATGTGAAGCTGAACCACTAGCCATGAACATAGGACAGGACCTCAGCCGTTCCTTGCCACTCCGTGTCGTAAATGGCATATTGGCAAGTTTACGCTTCTCATCAGAAGATTTTAATTTTGATTTTTGGGTCATTTTACTGAACTTTTGTTTTTTGGATTTTACATGCTCTCTACTATGACATTGGGCATCGGCCTTGGCAGACGATGTTGATGGCATTTCATTGTCTTGGCCATGACTAGTGGCAGCAGCTTCAGCACGAGGTGGAAGTGGATCTTGATCTTTCCCTATTTTACCCTCCACATTTTTGTTCTCCATTTTTTAATGTGTGGAATTATATGCCAGTAATATATCAATAGCAATGGCCTACTGTACCGTACTGCTATATATACACTGCTCAAAAAAATAAAGGGAACACTATAATAACACATCCTAGATCTGAATGAATGAAATATTCTTATTAAACTCTTTACATAGTTGAATGTGCTGACAACAAAATCACACAAAAATTATCAATGGAAATCAAATTTATTAACCCATGGAGGTCTGGATTTGGAGTCACCCTCAAAATTAAAGTGGAAAAACACACTACAGGCTGATCCAACTTTGATGTAATGTCCTTAAAACAAGTCAAAATGAGGCTCAGTAGTGTGTGTGGCCTCCACGTGCCTGTATGACCTCTCTACAACGCCTGGGCATGCTCCTGATGAGGTGGCGGATGGTCTCCTGAGGGATCTCCTCCCAGACCTGGATTAAAGCATCTGCCAACTCCTGGACAGTCTGTGGTGCAACGTTGCGTTGGTGGATGGAGCGAGACATGATGTCCCAGATGTGCTCAATTGGAATCATGTCTGGGGCCAGTCCATTGCATCAATGCCTTCGTCTTGCAGGAACTGCTGACACACTCCAGCCACATGAGGTCTAGCATTGTCTTGCATTAGGAGGAACCCAGGGCCAACCGCACCAGCATATGGTCTCACAAGGGGTCTGAGGATCTCATCTCGGTACCTAATGGCAGTTAGGCTACCTCTGGTGAGCACATGGAGGGCTGTGCGTCCCCCCAAAGAAATGCTACCCCACACCATTACTGACCCACTGCCAAACCGGTCATGCTGGAGGATGTTGCAGGCAGCAGAACATTCTCCTTGGCGTCTCCAGACTCTGTCACATCTGTCACATGTGCTCAGTGAGAACCTGCTTTCATCTGTGAAGAGCACAGGGCGCCAGTGGCGAATTTGCCAATCTTGGTGTTCTCTGGCAAATGCCAAACATCCTGCATGGTGTTGGGCTGTAAGCACAACCCCCACCTGTGGACGTCGGGCCCTCATACCACCCTCATGGAGTCTGTTTCTGATCGTTTGAGTAGACACATGCACATTTGTGGCTTGCTGGAGGTCATTTTGCAGGGCTCTGGCAGTGCTCCTCCTGTTCCTCCTTGCACAAAGGCGGAGGTAGCGGTCCTGCTGCTGGGTTGTTTCCCTCCTACGGCCTCCTCCACGTCTTATGATGTACTGGCCTGGCTCCTGGTAGCGCCTCCATGCTCTGGACACTACGCTGACAGACACAGCAAACCTTCTTGCCACAGCTCGCATTGATGTGCCATCCTGGATGAGCTGCACTACCTGAGCCACTTGTGTGGGTTGTAGACTCCGTCTCATGCTACCACTAGAGTGAAAGCACCGCCAGCTTTCAAAAGTGATCAAAACATCAGCCAGAAAGCATAGGAGCTGAGAAGTGGTCTGTGGTCACCACCTGCAGAACAACTCCTTTATTGGGGGTGTCTTGCTAATTGCCTATAATTTCCACCTGTTGTCTATTCCATTTGCACAACAGCATGTGAAATTGATTGTCAATCACTGTTGCTTCCTAAGTGGACAGTTTGATTTCACAGAAGTGTGATTGACTTGGAGTTACATTGTGTTGTTTAAGTGTTTCCTTTATTTTTTTGAGCAGTGTATATATATATATATATATATATATATATTGGTAACAACAGCCCGGCACTCCCTTGTACTGAAGAGTTGAAAAATGCCCCGGTGCCCTCAGGATCAAATGCACACCAATAGAAGAAAAGGACTGCGGCACTCAGGGACGTTTTGAAAACATAATACAGTGATTTTTCAAAACGTCCCTGAGTGCCGCAGTCCTTTTCTTCTATTGGTATATATATATATATATATATATATATATATACTGTATAGGTTTGTCATAATTATAATGTATCTTGCAGATATAGGAAATTATTATTATAAGCCTGCTATGTTTTAAACCGTAATGGAATATGTGGCGCTATATAAAAAAAATGTTAATAAAAAATATGCCCTCTATATATTTTAAATAATTTTTATATGCCTCCTTTATATATTTGTATTAATGCAGTGGTTTCCAAACTTTTTTGAATCACGGCGCCCTAGAATATCAGAATTTTTTTTACAGCACCCCTAGGCCAAAAATGTCTTATTGAGAAATTTAGAAAGAAATATTACATTAAGTAGATCGCGTTTATATGTCATCCTTAGGGTCAGTTGTGTGGTGAGGGACAAGATTTGCGTCTGTTTGGCCACATATTTTATGACTGGCAGCCACCAGCGCTGGTTTTGCCTATTATATTGACCATGAATAATTTTAATTGGTCCTGGACCACCAACCCAGGGAGCCACGGCACACAGTTTGGGAACCTCTGTATTAATGATAGATAGATAGAGAGATAGATAGATAGATAGATAGATAGATAGATAGATAGATAGATAGATAGATAGATAGATAGATAGATAGATAAACACTGTTGATATAAATACATTTATAGTAGTAGATTATCTTATATATTCATAATTAAATGGATGTTATTTGGGTCATGTTATTTTGTTCCTGTTCTCCATGAGTACATATAAAGGAGAAGAGATCTGGGGACAGGTAGTGTTTCCTATGACAGGAAATCACTTAGATTATCTCAGCAGATTATTAGAGACTAGCTATGTCCAGGGTTATTTAATAAGAGAACACATCATATGCTGTGCTGTGTGATCAGTAAATCAGGCTAAAGAAAATTGTACTTGAATGGTATTGCTTTTTCTGCCTCTCCGTCACACACAGGAAACATAATTATATTTGAGTAGGAGATTTATACCCCACCCAACCAAGGACAGCACTGTACAGTACAATATGGCATTTCATTCCTGTTCAACTAAGATAGATTCTAGTAACTGGAGAAGAGAGGGAAAAATAATCTTTAAAGACGGTTATCCATACCTGTGCCATAAAGGTGGTTTTATGCCACCAGAAGTATACATGCAGAAGTTATGATAGTATTTAAGGACTAATGCAATTTTAGAAAATGATCTTGCAAAGTGGGAAGCAATTTTCCTGTGCGCTCCAAACTTTCTCTCTGCAGCTCATGTAGGCACTGACTGCAGGGTATTTAAAGGGGAGATTTACTAAAGGGTAGTTTAACAGAGCTGTTCAGTTTTGGGCATTATTTTCAGCAGTTTGAGAACTTAATGATTTGCTAAAGGCATAACCACCTAAAAACTATCCAAAACCAACAATTTTACAAAGTGCCACACTTCCCTTCACCATCTTGAGTCTTAGGACGGGATGTAATGAAGATCGAATTCAGCAGCCACGCGGAGTGCCGGCCAAACTTGGACATTTTTTTAAAGGGGCAATCACTTACAAGCCTAAACTATGCTTTGTAAATGATTGCCCCTATAAAAAACGTTCGAGTGTGGCCGGCATCCCACGCGGCCTCTGAACTCGGACTTTATTACATTACGGCCTTTGCCTGCAAAAAATACAAACTGGAAAATGTATTGATTTTATTTAAGTGGCGTTTTCACAAACCACCTGGAAAACTGATGGAAATCCCACCAAACAAAGAGATGGGCCTGAAAGGGACATTGCTGAAATCACAGTCAATTAACACAGGGGTACAGTAATTATGATGCTGTATATTTCTAGGTTAATTTTCTTTAAACCCCCCCCAAAGATATATTAAGTGCCTTAAATGAAGAAAGTCTTTAAGTTGCAACCAATAAAAAGCCGAGCAACAAGTAAGGAAAGATAGACAGGCATAAGGCATAAGAATGTTATAGCTCTGACTTCCAGAGCTGAACTCTTCCACGTTGACATAAGAGATGCAGTCAATTTGCTGGCGGTTGGGATCCCAACGTTCAGGATACCGACGCTGAAATCCCGACAGCCAACAATGCTGCAGGCCGGAATCCCGGCACACCAGGGCTAACCCCATAGGGGTAAATTTACTAAGATGGGAGTTCTATTTAAGATGGGATCTTGCCTATAGCAACCAATCAGGTATTATCTTCTAGAAGGTGCTAGATAAATGAGAAGTATCTGATTGGTTGCTATGGGCAATATTCCATCTTAAACAGAAATCTTAGTAAATTTTCCCCATCTAGTGGGAATAGATCCTGTGGCGAGCGCAGCGTGCTACCGAGCCCGCAAGGGGTCTCTGAGCGCTCGACCCGCTGACGGAATTATGGCAAGCGGGATCAGAGGCGGAACTACCGCCAGCGCAACCAGTACGTTGCACTGGGGCCCGCCTCTGTCCAGGGGCCCAAGCATGTAATGAGTCAAAGTGACTCATTACATGCCGCTGTGCGCTGCAGGCAACCGCTGCCCGCAGCGCACAGCCGCCCGTAGAGGAGAGGAGCGCAGCGGCACGGACGGGGGAAGGAGGAGGGAGGTGAAGGAGGGAGGTGAAGGAGGGAGCCACAGCAGCGCTTTGTTACTGGTGGAGGCGCTGCTGCTGCTGCCCCTCTGCTTCACTATAGGCTGTCTTCCGAGAACAGCCTATAGTGAAGCAGAGGGGCAGCAGCGCCTCCACCAATAAGACAGCGCTGCTGCGGCTCCCTCCTTCACCTCCCTCCTCCTCATTCTCTACTGCCCGGGAATCGTCAAGCTGCACGAGGAGCCTGAGCCAGCGGAGAGGGTAAGTATAATTCTTCTTTCTTTCTGTCTCTTTCTTTCTTTCTTTCTTTCTTTCTGTCTCTTTATTTCTTTCTTTGTTGGGACTGCCTGCCGCTATGTGTAAAAATGGGGGACTGCCTGCCGCAATGTGTAAAAAGGGGGAACTGCCTGCCGCAATGTATAAAAATGGGGAATCTGCCTGCCGCAATGTATAAAAATGGGGGACTGCCTGCCGCATTGTGTAAAAAGGGGGAATCTGCTTGCCGCAATGTGTAAAAAGGGGGAATCTGCCTGCCGCAATGTGTAAAAATGGGGAATCTGCCTGCCGGAATGTGTAAAAAGGGGGAATCTGCCTGCCGCAATGTGTAAAAAGGGGGAATCTGCCTGCCATAATGTGTAACAAGGGCACGCTGTCTGCCGTAATGTGTAAAAAGGGCACGCTGTCTGCCGTTATGTGTAAAAAGTGTACGCTGTCTGCCGCTATGTTTAACAAGGGCACGCTGTCTGCCGTTATGTGAAAAAAGTATACGCTGTCTGCCGCTATGTTTAACAAGGGCACGCTGTCTGCTGTTATGTGAAAAAAGTGTACGCTGTCTGCCGCTATGTTTAATAAGGGCACGCTGTCTGCCGTAATGTGTAAAAAGGGGACGCTGTCTGCCGTAATGTGTAAAAAGGGGACGCTGTCTGCCGTAATGTGTAAAAAGGGGACGCTGTCTGCCGTAATGTGTAAAAAGAGGAATGTGTCCGCTGTAAGGTGTAAAAGGGTCTCTACCTGGTGTAGTGGTGCTACTGTGCAGCGTAATTTGAATAATGGAGACTACTGTGCACCGTTTTATGAATTGGTATTATTTTGTGGCCACACCCCTTCCCCACGAAGCCACGCCACTATGTATTTTTGCGCGCGCCTACGGCGCGCACTGCCCCTATTTTGCATGCAGGGGTGGGGCTCCAATGCCATTTCTTGCACACAGTGCTAAAATGTCTAGCTACGGCACTGTTGCTAGGTATCCACTTCCCTGAGCAGGCCCCCCTCACCAGATCCTCTCCAGGGGTGAGGGGGTGGACTTGGATGGGATGGGATGGGGGGGGGGGCAAGCCATTTTGTCGCACATGGGCCCACTGCTCGCTAGTTCCGCGACTGAGCGGGATGGCGCTGTCAGGATATGGACTGCCTGCATCCCGTCCGACGATAATACATAAAGAACCCTGACATACTGTACTAATTATTACACATAAAATGATATCTAGGTGTGAAAAGCTCTAACCATTGTGGCAGGGCATGCTGGGTCAAGATTCAACTTTAGCTAAGCAATAATTCATATTTTTTTTATTGTTCACTGTAAGTACATTAATGCAAAAAAACAAACATTGGCACAGTAAAATAAGAATTAGTAGCATTTGTTAATATATACTGCACATGTAGATGTTTAAACAGCTTATTAGAACTTTTCCCTACGCATATTACATTAGGGTTAAATTTACTAAAGATTCTTAAAATGAGGTGATGTTGCCTATAGCAACCAATCATATTCTGTCTAGCATTTCTCTATTGCATCCTACAAAGTGATAAACAGAACCTGATTGGTTGCCAGTGGCGTAACTACTGCTGCGGGGGCGCCACTGATTTACAGCAGACTGACATGCGGACGAGCGTCCGCATGTCAGTCTGCTTTCTCCCTCCCTCCGCCGGTTGTTGCAGGGACACGGAGGGCACAGCCGCGCCTCCCTGTGTCCCTCCTGCTGCATCATCTCCGGCGGCCGCGGGTCTGATAGGGAGAAGTGCCGTCCGTGAGCTCTAATTGGCTCACGGACGGCACTTCCCCCTATTAGACCCGCGGCCGCCGGAGATGATGCAGCAGGAGGGACACAGGAGAGGCTGTACCCTCCGTGTCCCTCCAAAAAGCGGCGGCGGGGGGGGGATGATATCTGGCACTGGGGGGAATAACTGGCAGGGGAGGGATATCTGGCACTGGGGCATTGTCTGGCACTGGGGGCATATATGGCACTGGGGGGGGGGATATCTGGCACTGGGGCATTATCTGGCACTGGGGGGGAATATCTGGCGGGGGGGGGTGGATGTCTGGCACTGGGGGGAATAACTGGCAGGGGGGGGATATCTGGCACTGGGGCATTATCTGGCACTGGGGGGGAATAACTGGCAGGGGGGGATATCTGGAACTGGGGCATTATCTGGCACTGGGGGCATATATGGCACTGAGGGGGAATATCTGGCAGGGGGGGATATCTGGCACTGGGGCATTATCTGGCACTGGGGGCATATATGACACTGGGGGGGAATATCTGGCAGGGGGGGGATATCTGGCACTGGGGCATTATCTGGCACTGGGGGCATACATGACACTGGGGGGGAATAATTGGCAGGGGGGGGATACCTGGCACTGGGGCATTATCTGGCACTGGGGGCATATATGACACTGGGGGGGAATAACTGGCAGGGGGGGGATATCTGGCACTGGGGCATTATCTGACACTGGGGGCATATATGGCACTGGGGGGGAATATCTGGCAGGGGGGGGGATATCTGGCACTGGGGCATTATCTGGCACTGGGGGCATATATGGCACTGGGGGGGAATATCTGGCACTAGGGGCATATATGGCACTGGAGGGGGGGAATATCTGGCACCGGGGGCATATATGGCACTGGGGGGGGGGATATCTGGCACTGGGGGCATATATGGCACTGGGGGGGGGGCATATCTGGCATTGGGGGCATATTTGGCACTGGGGGGGAATATATGGCACTGGGGGCATATTTGGCACTGGGGGGGAATATATGGCACTGGGGGCATAGCTGGCACTGGGGGCATATGTGGCACTGGGGGGGAATATCTGGCACTGGGGGCATATGTGGCACTGGGGGGGTATATGTGTACCTGGCACATGGGGGGGGGCTATATTTGGCACTGGGGCATGTGAGTTACCTGGCACCGTGGGGGAATATCTGGCACTGGGGACATATGTGGCACTGGGAGCACAGCCCTAGCAACGAGCATGACACACAGTGCATGAAACACCTGGCAACGAGCATGACACACAGTGCATGAAACACCTGGCAACGAGCATGACACCCAGTGCATGAAACCCCTGGCAACGAGCATGACACCCTGAGCATGAAAACCCCTGGCACCGTGCATGGAACCAAGAGCACGAAACCCCTGGCAACGAGCATGACACCCAGTGCATGAAACCCCTGACAACGAGCAGGTAATTGAAAAGTAATTAGAAGCCTTACTGTAGGACTTAATGTGTAATGGGCATTACGGTGTGTGGCATAATGTATCACGGACATTGCGGTGTGTGTCATAATGTGTCAGGCATTACGGTGTGTGGTATACTATATCACGGGCATTGTGGTATGTGGTATAATGTCTCAGGGTCATTGCAGTGTGGCATAATACATAACGGGCATTGCGGTGTGTGGCATAGGGTGTAACGGGCAGGGCATTGCGGTATGTGTCACAGGCATTACGGTGTATGGTATACTATATCACGGGCATTGTGGTATAATGTATCACGGACATTGCGGTGTGTGTCATAATGTGTCACAGACATTGTATGTGCTATAATGTATCAGGGGCATTGCAGTGTGTAGCATAATGTATAACGGGCATTGCGATTCCTGTCATAATGTGTCACAGGCATTACGGTGTGTGGCATAATGTGTCACGGGCATTACGGTGTGTGGCATAATGTGTCGGGGGCATTACAGTGTGTGCATATTGTGTCGTGCATTATTGTGTGTGGAATAATGTCTAAGGGCCATTGCAGTATGTGGAATAATGTATACTGGGCATTACTATAAGGAGGAAAAATGACAAATAATGTAAGGGGCATGAATCAGGATTATTTTTCTTTCCTGTGGTGGCCAACGTCTGGGCGTGCAGGTTGCAGAACTGGGGTATAAGGTAGTCTTTTCCTGCAATGCCACGCCCCTTTATGCAAAACCACGCCCATTCCAATGAAACCACACCCCTTATTTTGCCCTTTCTTGCTCCCAATTATGTAGCATGAAGGAAGGGGGGGGGGGGCGCCGAAGATTTTTTTGGCTCGGGGGAGAAAAATTTCTAGTTACGCCACTGTTGGTTGCTATAGGGCAACTTCACCTCTTTTCACTTTTAGAAGCTTTACTAAATTCAGGGTGCCGTGAGGAACACGTTTGAGAACCTCTGACCAAAATGATTTGCTGCTAGAGAGCGGTTTAGCCAGTCTATGTGAAATGGGTGATAACAGAGAAGAACAGATTCTATTTACATAAAAACAATGTGCAGTGAATACAAGTTGTGTAGGTTTGGAAAGTGTTCTATGCTTACGTGTGATTGTGAATGTTACTTTTATTTCCATAACCATCTCAAAGTGGCCTGGCTGTATGGTGGAGGACAGCAAATAATAATAATTATGATAATAATAATAATTACTCCATATTATTGTATCCAGATGTTGTGTTACTTCTAGACTTTGTGCCGAAGCAGTAAATTGGCACTGACTGTTCTATACAACATAAGTGCAGTTTCTTTCAGGTGACTGAATCACATTGCTATACTGCAGGTAATCTTATTCCATTCACAGCAAACTGCATTGTACAGATGTGTCTCCATACACCTATCCTTTCTGAATGACAGTATATGGCGCAAGACGCGTGGCGGAACCAAGATGCTCTGCAACGGGCAGCATTTACCAGACTTTCGTACTTTTTTCTACATTTAGCATCTTTTTCTCCTCATAGTCGCATACAAAGCTGCTTAGTGTACTAGGTGCAGTCGATTAGCACTTTTACCGCAGAGCAGGGGTGTCAGAATGTTTTTTGGTTGGGGGGGGCAAGATAAAATCTCAGTTTGGCGCCCCTAACTTCTCTATGGAGTAGCTGGGAGTGAGTGGACCCTTTTACACATTATGTCAGCTAGAGCCACTTATACACATTACGCCAGGTAAAGCCTATTATACCAGGGAGCCCCTTATGCATATTATGTCAGGTAGAGCCAATTATACGCAATTTGCCAGATAGAACCGCTTATACACATTACACCAGGTAGAGCCCATTATACATATTATACCAGGTAGCCCCTTATACACATTACACCAGGTAGAGCCCATTATACCAGGTAGCCCCTTATACACATTAAGCGAGGTAGCGCCCATTATACCAGGTAGCCCCTTATACACATTAAGCGAGGTAGAGCCCATTATACCAGGTAGCCCCTTATACACATTAAGCGAGGTAGAGCCCATTATACCAGGTAGCCCCTTATACACATTTAGTGAGGTAGAGCTCATTATACACATTATGCCAGGTAGAGCCCCTTGCACACATTTTGCCTGGCAGAGTCACTTAGGCCCAAATTTATCAAGCCTTAGGGGTCTATTCATGAAGCAGTGAAAAGAGTGGAGAAGTGAGCCTGTGGAGAAGTTGCCCATGACAACCAATCAGCTGCTCTGTACAATTTTATAGTATTCAAATTATAAATGTTACTTCAATGCTGATTGGTTGCCATGGGTAACTTCTCCACTGGCTCACTTCTCCACACTTTTCACTGCTTCATGAATAGATCCCTTAGAGAGTGATGAATTGCATGGTGATAACGTAACAACCAATCAGTACCTGTCATTTTTCAAACACAGCTTGTAAGATGACAGTTAGGAGCTGGTTGGTTGGCCCTTTATCACCGTGCTATTTATCACTCACCAAGGCTTGATAAATCTGGGCAATAGTCAGAATGAGAACTCTGCAGGCTCAGTAATTGAGGGCTCATTCAAAAACAATGAGAATTCACAGCCCTTGAAGCCAGTTCTGCAAGGGGCCATAAAGTGCAGCTCCTCTTTGTGTTCTCTAAGCAAATACACAATAAACAGATGGTTCAAATGCCAAGAGTTATGTTTACCAACTACCTGCCCCTCCCTCACTGTCACCCCCCCCCCCCCCCCCTTCCTACCTGCTGCTGCACTTGGGCGAGATCACTTTGTAGACACTTTGGGAAATTCCCCGGGAAGTGGGACCGCAGCTCTATGCATGGGGTCCTTAGTCTGGTAGAGTACCTCCTCCTCCTCTGCTCCTTTCCTCTACCCCTTTTCAATCACCGGCCAAACAGCTATACTGCTTCTTACCTCTGTTGTCACCGGCGGCAGCACGTCCCTACAGAGCGCAGACACTGCAGGAGATGAGGTGGGGAGCTGAACCAATTTGATGACCTAGGCAAGATTTTGTCTGGTGCACCCTAGAACATGGAAAGGCACACATGCTGGGGTCTGGGGAGGGGGGGAGGAGGGAAGTGACACATATACTGGGCGGCCAGTGAGGAACATGGGGACACACATACTGGGGAGTGGGTTAGGGATATTATGACACACATAGTGGGGACGGGTGAAGGATATGGGGACACACCTAGTGGGGGGCGGGTTAGGGATATTATGACACACATAGTGGGGCCGGGTGAGGGATATGGGGACACACATACTGGGGGATGGGTGAGGGATATAGAGAGTGACACACATAGTGGGGCCAGGTGAGGGGATATGGGGACACACCTAGTGGGGCCAGGTGAGGGATATGGGGACACACCTAGTGGGGCCAGGTGAGGGATATGGGGACACACCTAGTGGGGGGTGGGTTAGGGTTATGGTGACACACATAGTGGGGCCAGGTGTGGGATATGGGGACACACTTACTGGGGGGTGGTTTAGGGAAATGGTCACACACATAGTGGGGCCGGGTGTGGGATAGAGGGATATGGGGACACACATACTGAGAGGTGGGTGAATAGTGACACACTGGGGCCTGGGTGGGAGGGGACCTGGTTTCATGCACATTAGACCCTGGTAGGGTATATAGGATCAGCTCACACAGACATACACAGGCTTTAGCTACAGTGATAGTATCACCTAAGATTGTGATTGAGCTGCACCCAGCGGAGGAGGCGCTCAGTCAGCACACAGGAGAGGACGCAGCAGATCAGACTTGAGTTGCAGGTGCTTCCATTGGCTCCACCATCATTTTTTCTGTTCACATGCAGCGTTAAGGAGAAAGAGAGGGTACAGGCAGCAGTGTACACTGCTAGAGCCCGCCCTCACTCTGTCAGCACTCGCGGCTCCCCGTTCCGCCCCCCCCCCCACATGTAATTGCTAGTGATCAGTGATACTTCCTCCCCTCCCCGTGCGCGCGGCGGCGCCCGCCCGGTTCCTGTGTGGCAGAACGCTAAATACATTCTGCCGGGGATGACAGGCGCACCTCATAGGCTGAGATGGTCCATCTGCCGCATTTGCCTGTTATGCCTAGGGCTGCTCTGGCGCTGCCTGCTCTATACTAGCAGCAGTTACTTTATACAGTGGGCTCCGCTGCAGCCTGAGGCGGCGGTGGCATGCACAGGCAGGGGATTCCGGATCCGGGTGGATGGCGCCTCTCTCATGTTTGGGGGGAACGAGCTGCCCCCTTGCCTCCCCTATTCCGACGCCCCTGCCGCAGAGGAATTGGTATGAAGTCGTAGAGTAAGCACATGTAGGCTTTTTAATTAGGTTAGTGTTTGAGTCCACACAACTGGATGTGTTCAACATCTTGGTGGTTGGGATGCCGGTGTCATGTGACCGACGCTGGAATCCCGACACCACTGAGGAAAACGGTGGCAGAAGACCAACAGCCGACATCTCGAAGGTGAGTATTGGGGTGATGATTAGTGTTAGGGTCTGAGGGGGGGGGGGAGTGATTAGGGTTAGGCACTGGGGGAGTTAACACTAGCCACCTCTCTCAAGGGTTAACCCGCCCCCGAGAGAGTTAGGGTAGAGGAGGGGGGTTGGTAGAAATAGTTACCCCCATCCGCAGTCAGGATCTTCATTATTGGGATGACGATGTCGGTTACGTGACCGCCGGCACCCTGACCGCCGGGATTAACTACCAAGCCCCACACAACAGCAGCATGCAGATGCCTGTATGTTGACATTTTGACACATGGCGTGGCTTAGTCGCAAAGTTTCTGGCACACAAAAACGGGGCAATTTGAGGATAGGTGTACATATGTGGATACATCTGTAGAGCTTCAATATACCCCTGTTTGACCCACTTAGTTCATCTTCTGTGCCCAACCAGTGGTGCCAAGAGATGTAGGGAGGGGGTACAAATTACCTGGACCCAGGTCTGATGGAGGGGCCCAGTTGGGGCTCAGGTCCATACCTCCTATGATTAGGCCATGCCCCCTGAAAAGTACCTGGGTCCAGCCAGGCTCTCCACTGCCCTGGCTGGGAGGCATGACAAGCTATTCTGAGTGGGTGCATGTCATGTGCTAGACACCCCCCCAAAGAGGTGTGGCCATGGCCCCAGCATGCTGTGGTCACACCCCCTCTAGGGGGTCGGGGGGCCCAGAAACTTGTTGTACCGGGGCCCAGAATTTCTCTTGGCAGCCCTGTGCCCAACTACAGTAGTAAAGTCCTTATAATCTGCAATTTTATCAGGCAGTAAGTGTTGTCCCTGTTTAAAACCCAATTCTTAAATGACTTCATGTTCATAGTCTCTGCTATCTGCTGTCTGCTAATACTAATTCTTATCGGTGTCACTGCATTCTGGAGAGTCAGCGCTTCTAGAGCTACTTCCACCTCACAGGAATTGCTAGATGTAATCTAGATAATTACAACGCTATACCATCCTCTGCTGCCATGTGGAAGAAGCTTTTAGAATACAAAGAGAACGTTTCGGAACAACTTAATTTAAAGTGAGGTGTAACTTCGGACCTCCTGTCATTTGGATTAACCGATTACTTTTAAATCCATATTTTAATCCAACGTATACACTGCTAGTACATTTTCCCCTGTAGGCTAACCATAAACTGGGGATTGTGGAACTATACGCATGATTTTTGTAAATTAAGACACCAGTGTACCAGGAGCAATGCTGGAGGACACCTTCTAAGGTAGATGAAATTGCAATTACAATATACATTAGACTAGTATGCTTGGTGTGACAATGACATGAATAACTACACCTCTTGAAAAGGCTTTGAAGTGGAAGATAAAAGGTTTGCGGCAGTATTTTGGGTGGAGATAATGCTTGCAGCCGGTGAGAAAGGTTTCAGGCCGGATAAAGGTTTTCTTATATAATAGCATTCAAGGGGTATATAAATGTACAAGGGGAAATAGGTGTACGGCTCAGACAGGAACAGAGACAAAATACATTGGCGTATAGTGAGCATAAATTAGAAGTTAAATGAGGTTTTAGCATTCGGGAGCTATTAGTAAAGGTGTTCTTCTGATATGTCTGGGACAAAGTAATCCAGAGAGATATTTACAGCCCACAAACTGAAGACAAATGATTGACACATATTATAATGTGCATGTCATGCTATATAATTTGCATCAATTTAATTTGAATGATCCTAGGAAACTCCACAAGCCACACTGGCCACACTGGCCACACTAGGGGTTTGGTCACAACATACTGTAGGTGCAAAATTATTTACAAAAAAATAGTGGACACAAAAGTGGCGTATTTCACACATACTGTATGCAGAGACATATACATCTACATAGGCAAATGCAAAGGGGGGGGGGGGTGTTCTGGTTGCCTGGAAACCCCCCTCTCCTGGGCAAGTGGCTCAAATTAGCAATGGTATAATAATACGATTATTAGAGCTGCCACCACAACATGCAGTTTAAGGGACAGAGCAGAGATACTGCTCATGCCCACTGGTAGCAACTTCCTCTATCAAGTTTGCTGTGTGTGTGTGTGTGAATCTGAGTCCTCAATCAATGCACTGGACCAGAGAGTAGCTACCAGGAAGAAGAGACAGGAGCTGTACCTTGAGGTGGGAGAATGTGTGCTTAGAAAGTGCAGTACTGATTCTATTACTGATGTGTGTTTCTATTTATTATTTAAATATGTTTGATACAGCCTATACTATAGAACATTTATATTGTGTTAAGTATTAATACTGTATTCCATACAGTATCCAGTGTATAAAAAAAACAATGTTTACATTAATATCCAGGGTCATTACTAGGTTCCTCTACTGCTCTCCCAGACTCCCGTACTTGCGCCAATGTTCCACAGAGTAGGAGATTGTGGAATGCATTTGGAAACCCCCCTCTAGAAATCCTGCGTTTGCCACTGATGCATCAGGCTTACTGCAAGTCATCTTCATCAACACACATGCATAATGGCTGACCTGCATCAGTACTGTGACTCTGTGTGCTAATAATCGGGACACGTGCGCAGTGTGACTGTAAATAACAATGCTACACAACGTCCGACGGTGGCAGTGCGAATCAGGGCACAGATCTCCTCAGTGGAAATGCATGCTGGGTGACTCTATATAAATGGTGTATAGGCCCAGGTTTCTGAGGAGAACGCCCAAGCCTGAACCTAGGACGATGGTATTGCAGAGGCACCATTTTGTCCTGATATTTGTCCTGATATATGGCAACCAGCATCTTAATATTAATAAACATTTTTATTGTTGGTAAAAGTACATTTATTTAATTTATATAGATGGAATGAGGTAAAGTTTAGAAGTGGACAGCACAAATATGGCCTGAGGGAAAAAGGGAAGACGGCAGCAAAATGGCCTGAGGTGAAAATTAGAGTGCATAGTTAAAATGGCCTGAGGTAAAAATTACAGAGAATATTAATAGCGGCCTGAGGTAAAAATTAGAGAGAATAGTAAAAATGGCCTGAGGGAAGAAGAGGAGAGGGTTGTAAATGTCTCCAGAGAAAAAAGAGAGCAGTAAAGCGATCTGGGAGTGAATGGGGAGAGAATAGTAAAAGTGGCCTGCGTCAACAATGACAGAGGGCCTAATTCAGACCTGATGGCTAGCAAGCGATTTTTGCACTGCTGCGATCAGATAGTTGCCGCCTACAGGGGGAGGGTATTTTAGCTGTGCAAGTGTGCGAACGCATGTGTAACAGAGCTGTACAAACAGATTTTGTGCCGTTTCTGCGCAGCCCAGGGCTTACTCAGGAATTGACGTCGGGAACCCTCCCTGCTAACGCATGGACACGCCTGCGTTTTTCCAGACACTCCCTGAAAACGGTCATTTGACACCCACAAACGTCTTCTTCCTGTCAATCTCCTTGCGATCGCCCGTGCGAACGAATCCGTTGCACAAACCCATCGCTGAGCAGTGATCTGATTTGTACCCGCGCAATGCGCACTGCGGTGCATACCCATGCGCAGTTTGTAGCTGATCGCCCGCTGTGCGGAAACGTACAGCAGCGATCAGATCTGAATTACACCCAGAGTCGTTTAAGCTGACTGCGGTAAAAATGGGAAGAGAGCGGGAAAGTTGCCTTAGGGAAAAATCAGATCATGAGGTAAAAAAGTTACATTAATTCCTCAGGTGATTGTAGGCCCTTCTCAAAACGGTAGATCTGTGTAGAAATGATTTAATATCAAAAACGCATTTATTTTTTTCATCAGTTAGGATGTGAGCTGCAATGTTGCCGTGCTTCCAGGCTCACAACCCTCTGATCCGCCAATAAATATCTAGGTGCATACTCCCAGCACCGTGCATGATTTTATATATACTACAGACACTGCGTTCTATTAATATTATTCTCTTACACAGCCAAATCATTTACAGTATTTGCAGAATCGGAAAGATGGGGTTCTTTTGGAAACTGGGACAAGAGAATAAAGCAAACACCATTGTACTGCTCAAAACTCCAAAATAGACTTCTTTTTTTGTTGTATGAGGTATAACGGGATACATTGTAATCTTGGCTTCGTAGCTTTTAAATGTCACATCATAGGTTTGTATTGTAATAGGTCATGGCAATGATTCTCCTGCTACTCAGAAAACATTACTGAATTGGAAGTCTCCTTCTATGTACCTTTATGGGTGCCGTATTGTGTAAGTCCTGTCTGCCAGGTCTGATAAAAATTTCTAACCTGTAAAGGTCACTGTGAATAGCAGGCTGTAACCTTTGGATGGAACACGAGGGGAGCAAATTATTTTGTTATTACGTTATGACTGGAGTTTATAGAACTTGTGAGTCCAGCCACAGTTTGCTCTGAAAAATGGATTTGCCCTCAGTTTATTGATAAAGTTTAAAGTGACATGCTCCAACGTTCCGAGCTGTTTCTAACGAGCTGCATTTTGTTTTTGTTTCAAATTCTTTTCCTTTTAATATTTGTGTATAGACCGTTATGTATTAGCACTGTCTATTTTTGCTTTTTCCTTTGTTCAATAATGCCTAGACAGGGAAATGTATATAATGGGCCTGATTAGAGGTGGATGCAGCTGCTATGTATCATGCAAATGAGTAATGTCTACACTTGCGTCGCAGTTGCACCGTGCATGCATACCGATTGTGTGTGCAGAGACGTAGCAAAGAATCGGATGCGCGGTTTGAGAATTTTAGTGGGCGTTCCTGGGAGGTAACGGGGAGTGGCATAGCTGTCGCGGATGGGGGGAGGCAGTGGTAGGGGCCCATGCTTAAGGGGTGTGGCCATCCACTGCAGAAACTTGGCCAACCACTATAGAGGACTTTGGGGGACATTTACTAAGCAGTGATAAGAGCGGAGAAGTGAGCCAGTGGAGAAGTGCCCATAGCAACCAATCAGCACTGAAGTAACATCTATAATTTGCATACTATAAAATGATACAGAGCTGCTGATTGGTTGATGGAGCAACTTCTCCACTGGCTCACTTCTCCGCTCTTATCACTGCTTAGTAAATGTCCCCCATAGTCTGCAGTCAACATGGAAACTAGTGCATAGTTTGTTCATCCATGTTCCTGCACTATCAGGTAACTGACTCTGTAATATAGGGGTCTATTTACTAAGCCTTGGAAGGAGATAAAGTACCATCCAACCAGCTTCTAACTGTCATTTTTCAAATCCAGTCTAAGACATGAATGTTAGCAGTTGGTTGGCTGGTACTTTATCTCCGTCCACTTTATCTCCATCCAAGGCTTAGTAAATAGATACCACAGTAACAATACATAATCAGAGTGCATTGTCTGAAACCTGACATCAAACGAGGAAGTGGGACCCACCAGGGATTTCCCCTGTACTTCTGTAGGCCAGTCCAACCCTGATGTATGGTTAAAAGCCCCTGGAGTACAATGCTTGATATAACTATAGCATACAACACAACTTATCAAAATGCTTTATTGTAACCTGCAAGAAAAAAATTCTATGAAAGAAAAATCTGTAATTTACAATAAAAAAATCGTTTTAAGATAAGCCTAGAATGTTATATAATTCCTATCAAGGCTTGGAAGCATAACATACCTAGTTGTGGAAACTGTAGGATCCTCTTTATTTTCTTTCTTTTAAACTTTGCTGGAAAGTAAATGTCTATTAATAGATGCTCGCATAGTTGTTTATTGTTCAGGCCAGGCTGGAAAACCACTTAGTGCACCGGCCCGTGATATTGTGTTGGGTCTCTACTCTAAAGGTAAAAAAAATATATTGACCACTTGCAGCTTTCTTGCATCGGAGATGGTATATTGCCTTCATATGTCACTGCGTTGACCTCAGTGGCATCTGAGTGGGCTTGCCCTAGGGACTATGGTTATTTAGACTACTCTACTGTGCAAGAAGGTCAGCCGGTAACTACTGTATATTGTGCAGAAAGTCAGAAATAACAGCTGAAGCACTGCAGCTGATGACATATGATAACTTTGAACAACTACAGTAATACCCAGAGAAATTAGACAAAGGGCAGTATGGAAGGTGTAATGGTTAGCATTACTGCCTCACAGCACTGAGGTCATGGGTTCGATTCTCACCACGGCCCTCCACGCTGTAGAGTTTGTATATTCTCCCCGTATTTGCATGGGTTTCCTCCCACACTCCAAAAATATACTGGTAGGTTAATTGGCACTAGACAAAAAGGAACTGAAGTGTGTAATTGTGTGTATGTAGATGTGCCAAGCGGTTCTTATCCGCTGTCAAATTTTATGTTTCTAATCTGACCAAACCTTCTGCCTTCAAAAATGTTCAATGTTTTTGTTGATATAGTTAAAAATTTCATTTTACTCTACTATCCAATCATGCAATATACCATCCTAGTAGTTATGTTGCATGACTAAATCATGAAGCGTGAGTCCTAAACTGGTTTTCATACAAGCTGGTTCCTTTAGCAACAAATCAAGTTTTCATCTGAGACCCCTTAATTTTCACAAGCATATCCCCAATCTCCAAGATTCTCTTCACCCCCCTGTTCCTATTGGGGCCTTGGTACTTACCTTAGGGCTCCTCTTGGCTTGGCTATATTGAGGGTGGTGTAACCACTGCCACCTCACATGGTTGTTGCCTCTTTCTTCGACTTGTGGAGTGGTACACCACTGAGTACATGCACCTCACTAGTCACGTCCATAGGACACACTCAGTGCCCAGTTTTTTGCTCTCAGCTTCCACTTCCGAGATGTCATGCTGTGTGGGCTAGAGGGGGGTGGCCCTGGGCACTTAGGTCTAGATTTCTTCATTGGCTACACTGCACTGACAGTCAAATCATATGCCTGGTGCTGGATGGAGCAGAGAGAAGAAAGATTGACACCTCTTCAAGGACCTGGGAATAGGTACCCCAAATGCAGCCATGTTAACTGGGGTAAGGATGGACAACCATTGGCACCCATCAGCCTTGTGCACTGGGCAGTGGCATCAGTGACAGGGCTTTCAGTATAGATGTGGTTGGTTGGCAGAACCATTTTTTCATTAAAGGACAAATCATTTTGAAACTGTTTGATAATAATTGAACGTACTTGGATAATTGTGGGGAGGGAGGTGTAACAGATGCTAAAAAGTTATTTTTTATGTTGTTAAGTTACATTAGTAGATAAAAGGCAACTTTCCACAGTCTGTAGCACTCTACAGAGACTAGATTTTAGTAAGGAAAGATCCTTCAGTGTTTATCACAGTCAATGAAGACTGATGCTCCGATTTATGGCTGTCCGATGCTCCCTTTCCTCCCTTTATATTCTTGGGCGTCTGGATTTCGCACTCTGCGTTTTTGAGCAAGTAGACTGGAACAATGACAAACTATTGGCCTTGTAGAAAGCTTGTACGGTATCCATTTGCATCGTGAAGTATGGAGCATGTCTGATTTATTGTATGTTTCAAACTGTGCTCAATAATTGTCACTTCCTTTATACTGTGTATAATAACCTTGAAGAAAAATAGTCACTAAGCTCATAGTCCCTGAAGTGAGCACGTGTACTACCAGAAAATATTCCACAAATGTTCCAGAAAGTTCTAGAAAGAGTTTTAACGGGTATACGTATAAAATATTTCTATTTTTCTTATCACATGGCCCTAAAATGGTTTTCTGACACTTACTGTGTAGACCGATTAGGCTTCCATTAATAAGGACAACCTCAACCTAGTATAGTGTTACTATGAACAGGCATGGATAATGGAGCATTAGCTGGTGTCACCTCCCCACTTTTTGGAGCACCACAACACACTTGTGTTCTACATAAAAAGCTTTCAGTCATTGTACAGTATATAAAATACATAAACAGTAAAAACAGTAAAAAAAATATTTTGAACTGTGATATTATGGATCAGCTTCCAACAATCCTGAAGCTAGTATCATACATCTTCTTTAGGCCACTGACGCTTTTCATGGAGTCTCACCCAAACGTTATCCAACTAATAACATTTATCATGGTGTCTCACCCAAACACTAGCCAGCCAATAACATTTATCATGGTGTCTCACCCAAACACTAGCCAGCTAATAAAATGTATCATTGAGTCTCACCCAAGCGCTATCCAACCAATAACATTTATCATGGTGTCTCACCCAAACACTAGCCAGCTAATAACATTTATGATGGTGTCTCACCCAAATCTTAGCCAGCGAATAACATTTATGATGGCGTCTCACCCAAACGCTAGCCAGCCAATAATGTCTATCACAGAGTCTTGCCCAAACACCAGCCAGCCAATAACATTTATCATTGGAGTCCTACCCAAACACTAGCCACCCAATAAAATTTGCCATCGAAACACTAGCTAACTATGAAGACAAAAATAATGTGGAACCCTGAAGACGCCTTCATTAGGTGTTGTATAATAGATACACAGTGTCTAGTCAATAGATAGACACCACATGTTAGACAGCCAAAAGGTCGACAGGGTAAAAAGGTCAACAGCGTCAAAAGGTCGACAGGGTCAAAAGGTATCCATGAAAAAAGTAGACAATACAAAAGGTCGTCAGGGGCAAAAGATAGACAGGGTTGCATTTTTGGGGTTTGTGTGGATAGTTTTGTCATTTAGGAGCCCCCAATTTTAGAAAGGCATCCCCTCGCTTCACTCGCCAAGGCTTTGGGCTTGGTGGCTCGCTGTGCTCCCCACAAGGTTTATAACCAACTCTATACCGACATAGATAGAGAAGGTATGAAAAAACATGTCAAATGTAAAAAAAACTGTGTCTACCTTTTTCTGTCGACCATATTCATGTCGACCTTTTGACCCTGTCGTCCTAATGTCTGTCTAACATATGGTGTCGATCAATTCACTGTCTTACTGGACACTGTCTATCATAGGGATACGGTCTTCATTTTTGCCTTCATCATTCAATAGTTGTTGTTTATAGTATCACTGATTGAACAGTTTGGATCCTTTGCAGGATACAGAATTAATATTAATAAGTCACAGAACTACTCCCGTTATCAGGGGATGTGTCTTTCTTTACTTCCCACCCGATTTTATCGCATTTCACTGTAGTCCGTGATCATCTTAAATAATTGGGTATCCGTATCCCTATTTCCTTATGTGACCTATACTTAGTGAACTTTGGCCCCATCCTGGCTTCCATAACTAAACTTTTGTCCAATTGGGAAACACTTCCCTTGTCTTTAATGTGACGTGCGGAGGTTATTAGAGGACTAGCCTTTCCTAAACTGTCGTATTTGCTTTTGATGCTTCCAATTTCTCTTTCTAAAAAAGATATTTTCCAAGTTAACAAGGGTTTTTCCAAATTTCTTTGGGCTAGCAAGAAACCACGTATAGCATACTCCAGATTACAATTGCTCAGAGGAGAGGGTGGTCTAGGCATCCCGGACATTAATTTATTTAGATGGGCGGCAATGATCCATTAAATTACGGTTTGGCTTTGGGGCAGATCTATTTATATAAACTACCAGTTGGAATTGGCCGTCTTTTTCCCATTTTCTCCTGCGGCTCTCTTACATGTGCCTTTCAAACAGCTTCCCTCTGTGATAAAGGATAATATATTATTTTGTCAGCCCTATGTGGCATGGTGAGCTTCTCATGCTAAAATAGGCAGACAACCTGTCGTTTGTTCTTATGATAAGTTTTGGGGAAACCCTTGTTTCTCTGACGTCCTAAGTGGATGCTGGGACTCCGTAAGGACCATGGGGATTAGCGGCTCCGCAGGAGACTGGGCACAACTAAAGAAAGCTTTAGGACTACCTGGTGTGCACTGGCTCCTCCCACTAAGACCCTCCTCCAGACCTCAGTTAGATTCTTGTGCCCGGCTGAGCTGGATGCACACTAGGGGCTCTCCTGAGCTCCTAGAAAGAAAGTATATTTTAGGTTTTTTATTTTACAGTGAGATCTGCTGGCAACAGACTCACTGCAGCGAGGGACTAAGGGGAGAAGAAGCGAACCTACCTGACTGGTGGTAGCTTGGGCTTCTTAGGCTACTGGACACCATTAGCTCCATAGGGATCGACCGCATGGAACCGGCCATTGATGTTCGGTCCCGGAGCCGCGCCGCCGGCCCCCTTACAGAGCCAGAAGCAAGAAGTGTTCCGGAAAATCGGCGGCAGAAGACTTCAGTCTTCATCAAGGTAGCGCACAGCACTGCAGCTGTGCGCCATTGCTCCTCATGCACACCTCACACTCCGGTCACTGATGGGTGCAGGGCGCTGGGGGGGGTGCCCTGAGCAGCAATATAAACACCTTGCCTGGCAAAATCATCACAATATATAGCCCCAGAGGCTATATATGTGATAAATACCCCTGCCAGAATCCATAAAAAAGCGGGAGAAAGGTCTGCGAAAAAGGGGCGGGGCTATCTCCCTCAGCACACTGGCGCCATTTTCTCTTCACAGTGCAGCTGGAAGACAGCTCCCCAGGCTCTCCCCTGTAGTTTTCAGGCTCAAAGGGTTAAAAAGAGAGGGGGGGCGCTAAATTTAGGCGCAATATTGTTTATACAAGCAGCTATTGGGGGAAAAATCACTCAGTTATAGTGTTAATCCCTGCATTATATAGCGCTCTGGTGTGTGCTGGCATACTCTCTCTCTGTCTCCCCAAAGTACTTTGTGGGGTCCTGTCCTCAGTCAGAGGGCCACCTTGAAGGAGCCTGCTGATAAAAAGCAGGAGGCTATCCTGAAGTCTGTATATACACACTCAGGTTATATACTGAGACCTGCAATTGCCTCAGCATAAATAGTGCTGCTGCAGCGTGGTCTGATACCCAGTCAGATAATATTAATACTCTAAGACAGGGATAATAGTTTGCTAACATAGAGCATATTAAAGACGTCGTCTTAGATATAAAGGATGCACAGAGGGATATTTTCCGGCTGGCATCCAGAATTAATGCAATGTCCATTCTGCCAGGAGTGTATTAGAAACCCGGCAGTGGACAGGTGATGCTGCCTATAAAAGGCACATGGAGATTCTGCCTTATAAGGGTGAGGAATTGTTTGGGGATGGTCTCTGGGACCTCGTATCCACAGCAACAGCTGGGAAGAAAATTTTTTACCTCAGGTTTCCTCACAGCCTAAGAAAGCACCGTATTTTCAGGTACAGTCCTTTCGGCTTCAGAAAAGCAAGCGGGTCAAAGGCGCTTCCTTTCTGCACAGAGACAAGGGAAGAATGAAAAAGCTGCACCAGCAGCAAGTTCCCAGGATCAAAAATCTTCCCCCGCTTCCTCTGAGTCCACCGCATGACGTTGGGGCTCCACAGGTGGAGACAGGTGCGGTAGGGGCGCGTCTCGGGAACTTCAGGGACCAGTGGGCTTGCCCACAGGTGGATCCCTAGGTTCTGCAAATAGTATCACAGGGATACAGGCTGGAGTTCGAGGCGACTCCCCCTCGCCGTTACCTCACATCAGCCTTGCCTGCTGCCCTCGGAGAAAGGTAGTACTGGCGGCAATTCACAAGCTGTACTTCCAGCAGGTGAAATCAAAGTACCCTTCCTTCAACAAGGCCGGGGTTACTATTCCAAAATGTTGTGGTACCGAAACCAGACGGTTCGGTGAGACCCATTCTAAAATTGAAAGCCTTGAACTCTTATATACGAAGGTTCAAGTTCAAAATGGAATCGCTCAGGGCGATTATTGCAAGCCTGGAGAATTTCATGGTATCACTGGACATCAAGGATGCTTACCTGCATGTCCCTACTTACCCTCTTCACCAGGAGTACCTCAAAATTGTGGTACAGGATTGTCATTACCAATTCCAGACGTTGCCGTTGGTCTGTCCCCGGCACCGAAGTATTTACCAAGGTAATGGCCGAAATAATGATCCCGTACTTGGACGATCTCCTTATAAAGGCGAGGTCCAGGGAGCAGTTGTTCGGCGGAGTAGCACTATCTCGGGAAGTGCTACAACAGCACGGCTGGATTCTGAATATTCCAAAGTCGCAGCTGGTTCCTACGACGCGTCTACTGTTCCTGGGTATGGTTCTGGACACAGAACAGGATAAAAAGGGTTTCTCCCGGAGGAGAAGTCCAAGGAGTTGTCGTCTCTAGACAGAGACCTCCTAATACGTATACACGTGTCGGTGCATCAATGCACGCGAGCCCTGGGAAGGATGGTAGCTTCTTACGAAGAAATTCCATTCGCCAGGTCCCATGCAAGGATTTTCCAGTGGGATCTGTTGGACAAGTGGTCAGGGTCGCATCTTCAGATGCATCGGCGGATAACCCTGTCTCCAAGGGCCAGGGTGTCGCTGTTGTGGTGGCTGCAGAGTGCTCATCTTCTAGGGGGCCGCAGATTCGGCATACAGGACTGGGTCCTGGTGACCACGGATGCCAGCCTTCGAGGCTGGGGGGCAGTCACACAGGGAAGAAACTTCCAAGGCTATGGAAAAGTCAGGAGACTTCCCTACACATAAATATTCTGGAACTAAGGGCCATTTACAATGCCCTAAGTCAGGCTAGACCCCTGCTTCAACACCGGCCGGTGCTGATCTAGTCAGACAACATCACGGCGGTCGCTCATGTAAACCGACAGGGCGGCACAAGAAGCAGGATGGCGATGGCAGAAGCCACAAGGATTCTCCGATGGGCGGAAAATCATGTGTTAGCACTGTCAGCAGTGTTCATTCCCGGAGTGGACAACTGAGAAGCAGACTTTCTCAGAAGACACGACCTCCACCCGGGAGAGTGGGGACTTCATCCAGAAGTTTTCCAAATGATTGTACACCGTTGGGAAAGGCCACAGGTGGACATGATGGCGTCCCGCCTCAACAAAAAGCTACAAAGATATTGTGCCAGGTCAAGGGACCCTCAGGCGATAGCTGTGGACGCTCTGGTAACACCGTGGGTGTACCAGTCGGTGTATGTGTTCCCTTCTCTGCCTCTCTTACCCAGGGTAATGAGAATAATAAGAAGGAGAGGAGTAAGAACTATACTCATTGTTCCGGGTTGGCCAAGAAGAGCTTGGTAACCAGAACTCCAAGAAATTATCTCAGAGGACCCATGGCCTCTGCCGCTCAGACAGGACCTGCTGCAGCAGGGGGCCTGTCTGTTCCAAGACGTACCGCGGCTGCGTTTGACGGCATGGCGGTTGAACGCCGGATCCTGAAGGAAAAGGGCATTCCGGAGGAAGTTATCCCTACGCTATTTAAAGCTAGGAAAGAAGTGAACGCAAACCATTATCACCGCATATGGTGGAAATATGTTGCGTGCTGTGAGGCCAGGAAGGCCCCAAAGGAGAAATTTCAGCTAGGTCGATTTCTGCACTTCCTACAGTCAGAGGTGACTACGGGCCTAAAATTGGGTTCCATGAAGGTCCAGATTTCGGCTCTATCGATTTTCTTCCAAAATAGAACTGGCTTCACTGCCTGAAGTTCGGACTTTTGTTAAGGGAGTGCTGCATAGTCAGCCCCCGTTTGTGCCTCAAGTGGCACCGTGGGATCTCAACGTGGTGTTGGATTTCCTGAAGTCGCATTGGGTTGAGCCATTTAAATCCGTGGAGCTACAATACCTCACGTGGAAAGTGGTCATGCTGTGGGCCGTGGCGTCGGCCAGGCGTGTATCAGAATTGGCGCCTTTGTCATACAAAAGCCCTTATTTGTATTTTATATGGATAAGGCGGAATTGAGGACTCGTTCCCAATGCCTTCCTAAGGTGGTATCAGTTTTTCATGTGAACCAACCTATTGTGGTGCCTGCGGCTACTTGGGACTTGGAGGATTCCAAGTTACTGGACGTAGTCAGGGCCCTGAAAAATATATGTTTCCAGGACGGCTGGAGTCAGGAAAACTGACTCGCTATTTATCCTGTATGCACCCAACAAGCTGGGTGCTCCTGCTTCTAAGCAGACTATTGCTCGCTGGATCCTTAGCACGATTCAACTTGCACATGCTGCGGCTGGACTGCCGCACCCTAAATCTGTAAAAGCCCATTCCACGTGGAAAGTGGGCTCTTCTTGGGCGGCTGCCCGAGGGGTCTCGGCTTTACAACTTTGCCGAGCTGTTACTTGGTCGGGTTCAAACATTTTTGCAACAGTCTACAAGTTTGATACCCTGGCTGAGGAGGACCTAGAGTTTGCTCATTCGGTGCTGCAGAGT
Source organism: Pseudophryne corroboree (assembly GCF_028390025.1). Taxonomy (NCBI): domain Eukaryota; kingdom Metazoa; phylum Chordata; class Amphibia; order Anura; family Myobatrachidae; genus Pseudophryne; species Pseudophryne corroboree. The sequence continues at coordinate 61,675,168 of NC_086444.1, read as the reverse complement.
CATCCACACTCTCCCGCCCGTTTGGGAGCTTTGGTATAATCCCCATGGTCCTTACGGAGTCCCAGCATCCACTTAGGACGTCAGAGAAAATAAGATTTTACTCACCGGTAAATCTATTTCTCGTAGTCCGTAGTGGATGCTGGGCGCCCATCCCAAGTGCGGATTGTCTGCAATACTTGTTTATAGTTATTGCCTAACTAAAGGGTTATTGTTGAGCCATCTGTTGAGAGGCTCAGTTATATTTCATACTGTTAACTGGGTATAGTATCACGAGTTATACGGTGTGATTGGTGTGGCTGGTATGAGTCTTACCCGGGATTCAAAATCCTTCCTATTTGTGTCAGCTCTTCCGGGCACAGTATCCTAACTGAGGTCTGGAGGAGGGTCTTAGTGGGAGGAGCCAGTGCACACCAGGTAGTCCTAAAGCTTTCTTTAATTGTGCCCAGTCTCCTGCGGAGCCGCTAATCCCCATGGTCCTTACGGAGTCCCAGCATCCACTACGGACTACGAGAAATAGATTTACCGGTGAGTAAAATCTTATTTTCTCACCTGGTTTAGATGACCCTCAGTTCCTGACCTGGAGAGATAAGGGGATCTTAGCTATTCGAGATGTATTTGACCCGAGGGGCAGGACTTTCTTTTCCTTTTCGGAATTACAATTGAAATTTGAGGTACCCAATAGGGACTTTTTTTATATATTCACAAATACGCCACTACATTCAGTCCAAGCCTCCTTCTGTGGCACCAGATGCTACAACTGACCCATTTCATACACTAATGGTCTTAACCAGAGACTGTACCTACAAGCTCAGATATTATAGATCTACTCTTAGAGTTTCAATGAGAGACAAACTCTGGAGGGGGGCAGTGGAGAGATGGAAACTGGATATCCCTTCATTGGAGTCATATGACTGTGTTTTGAATAATATTACTGCAGCCTTCCATTTTCTCCACTCGACCTCCTTACAAGAGGTTCACCTGAAGACCCTTCAAAGGGTGTATATTGCTCCAAATCAGCGAGCACACATGGTCCCAGGTGAAACTGGATGCTGTTTAAAATATGGCCTTGGTAGTGCAACATTATTTCATAATTTATGGACATGCGGGAAGATCTCAAAGTTCTGGTTTAAGGTAATCAATTATATAAATAAAATGTTTAATACTCAAGTTACTAAGAATCTCTTGGCGTGTCTGTTTTTAGTATTCATTGATTGGTCCTTTGGGCCTCATGGATTGACAATAGCACCGGTGGTGTCGGTCATTTTAACCAGCGCCAAAAAAACGAATTCTCTCACACTGGATCAAAAAGTCTTCCCCCTCCTTGGAGGCGGTTAAAGACATGATAATGAGGGTACTATATTATGAACGTCTGGCCTCCTTGCCAGGTATAGAAAAGAGGGTTACAAAATTTACAAAGAAATGGGAAATTTTTATTGATAAACTAGACCCTGATGTACAGACTCATATATACAAACGCTTTGAATCCACTAGTTGGTTTTTATATAGACAAATAGATAGAGCTTGTTAAATTAAGTAAGAGGATTCCCTGAAACTCCCTCAATGGCTTGTGGATGGGATGATGATGTATGAAAAATGTTCTCTTGGCCTTAAGATGTTATACGGGTTGTGCGTGGTGTACATCCTGGGAAGTAATGCTTACAGCTATGTTTTACTTTACCTGTATATATTTATATATATTTTTATTCTTATTTTGTGTATGTTTCTTGTCTTGTCTTCCCCTTTCTCCCCTAATCTCTCTAATGTTCAAATTTCAAGATACTGGATTATTATTGTTGGTGATGCATATATATTCAGGTAATGGGGGTCATTCCGAGTTGTTCGCTCGTTGCCGATTTTCGCAACGGAGCGATTAAGGCAAAAATGCGCATGCGCATGGTACGCAGTGCGCATGCGCATGGTACGCAGAGCGCATGCGCTAAGTATTTTAGCTCAAAACTTAGTAGATTTACTTACGTCCGAACGAAGAATTTCCATCGTTGAAGTGATCGGAGTGTGATTGACAGGAAGTGGGTGTTCCTGGGCGGAAACTGGTTGATTTCTGGGAGTGTGCGGAAAAACGCAGGCGTGCCAGGATAAAAAAGCGGAAGGAGAAAAACGGGGGAGTGGCTGGCCGAACGCAGGGCGTGTTTGTGATGTCAAACCAGGAACTAAACGGGCTGAGCTGATCGCAGTGTAGGAGTAAGTCTCGAGCTACTCAGAAACTGCTAAGAATTTTCTATTCGCAATTCTGCTAATCTTTCGTTCGCTATTCTGCTAAGCTTAGATACACTCCCAGAGGGCGGCGGCCTAGCATGTGCAATGCTGCTAAAATCTGCTAGCGAGCGAACAACTCGGAATGACGCCCAACATGTGGTTCGTTTTACCACATCTTTGAACCTTGATTGATTTAGTACAGCTATTGTTTTTAGACATAATGGCAAAGTATCTATTGAGTGATTTATATTTGTTCTAACTGTCAATACATACTGTTGCTGTCGTCATTTTTTTGTGTTACCATCGATATTTTGTGATCTATTTGTGAAATATTTTCAATAAAAATTGTTTATTTAAAAAAAAAAAGTTGTTGTTTATGGTACAACCAGGATCCACCTAGGGGTATATTCAATTGAAGTCGGATCCATTCCGACATTCATTTGTCGCAATGGATCCGACCTGGGCTATTCAGTGTCATCTCAATTCGACTTTTAAAAAAGTTGAATTGAGATACGGGAGCTGAGACAAGGGAGAGCCGCGGGCAGACGGGGGAGAGCAGCGCTTACTGGAGCCGGGTGGACGCTGCTGTGTGCGGCGGCTGTGACATTCTCCGGCACTGCTCTCCCTATCTGGTTGCCCGCTGCTCTCCCGGTCTCTGCTCCCGCATCTCACTTCGACTTTTTTTAAAGTCGAATTGAGATGGTCGAAAAGGGGGCCAAAACCTGTAGTTTTTGGCCCCGTTTTCGACACCAGCACATGGATTGGCAGCTATCCCGCCGATCCACGTGCTTTTCGACAAGTTGAATTCCTCGACTTGTCGAATAATTTGGGGTTAGATTGAATAGGTCAGAACCCCTTCCGACCTAAAAAAGTCAAAAACCGCCGGCTTTTCGGCAGCTTTCGACTTCAATTGAATAAACCCCTTAGGCTGCATAGTAACCCATAGGAGTGTCTTTGCATACCTCAAATTTCTACTAGCCAACTATTGTTTCTGCTTTGTTGGCCCAGTTGTCCACGGGGTCATTTGGCAACTCTCGACTTTTAGTGCACCTGTTTTATACTGGATCAAAAAGCATAACAAATAAGAGGGAAAAATTGATTGCGATGCCCTTTGGACAGTATAATATTTTGTATAGTATCATAAACATTTCATTATTATAGTACAGTACTGTATGTACTTCTTACATTACAGTATACTCGCATAATAGATGAGTGCCAGGGGTTCCGTTCTGCAGTTATCTTTAATCAGAGATTGACAGAGCGCAGAAATATTTAGACTTGTTTTGTATCAACAGTTTATAATGTATATTCAATTTGTTCCATCTGTCATATATTTATGGCTTTTTATTTGTAAAATATCCATGCACAACTTTAATGCAATGTTTAAGTACCAGATGCTTCTTGAAAATTAAAAAGTAAATTGCACTAACAAATACAAAGAGATAATGGAACTCGCAGATGCTCATAATTATTGTATGTATGTCAAACTGCAGCAGAATAGTGAATAGCTTAATTGTAATTGGAAATTGCTCTTACAAAATATTCGTATACATAACTTTTAATTTTGTTGTTCTTTTTTTTACTCTCTCAATGTAATTTATCAAAGCAAAGTCACACTGTACTTACAAGACAAAACCAAAAACATCTTGAGACCTATATAGATGGCAAATAATTACATCTCTTCCTCCGAGATTATTCCCCGATGTCGTGCTGTAACAGATGCATGAAAAGAACAAGTATTTTAATTGAACATAGGGAAATACGTATTTAGTGAGTGTGAAATAATGTACTCTTAATTTCTTTTATTCTGAATTGGTATTTGCTGATTTATCGTTGCAAAAACCTCCAGCTTTTTCGAGGAACAATTTCTCTATCAGATTGAGCCAACGTTTAGGGGTTTTAATAGTGTAAAATCAATTTTAGATGTTCTTTAGAACTATATAATGTAATATTGTATGTACGGCTATATTCTTTTATGTTCGCTGGTCACACTTGTGCGGCATCAACCCTCCCCTCCAAACACACACACGCACGCACACCCACACACATGCATGCACACACACGCACACACACACACACACACACACACACACACACACACACACACGCACACACACACACTGATTCCTGCCTTTTGTCTGTTTCTCCACTAGCAGTAACTTGATAGCTGTACAACAACAAAATGGCTGCCACCACCCTCATAAGAGGGGCAAATTTTGTTATACGTTGATAACACTGTGTTTACCCTAGAGTTCCCTCAAGAAAACTAACATCACAGATTCTTCAACATGCAACATGTTATTAGATTCAGTGACATGTTTACCTATCAGGAAAAAGATCAGTACTACCAGAAAATGTCTGCCACTCTCCAGCACATAGACCAGTGCTTACGAGTGCACTGCAAGAAAATGGCTGCCACTCTCCAGCACACAGATTAGTGCTTACAAGTGAACCACAAGAACATGTCTGCCACTCTCCAGCACACAGATCAGATCTTACAAATGCACTACAAGAAAATGGCTACTCCTCTCATATATTGTGGACCATAATTTTATGGTCATCTGTAGTTGCAATGTAACCAGCTTTCAAAGAAGTGAGGGTAAAAAAGTTCCTATATACTGTATCATTCCTTTACATACCAATAAACTTGGACAACCAGTGCCCACTTATATATCTCCAGTATAATGTTCAGACATTTGCATGATACTCAGGGTCAGTGTTAGATGATATTGTGTGCTCTTTGTGAGCGTAGTGAAAGCATTTTCAATGCGTTTTAGGTGTTTGGTCACTGAGCACGGCCAACTTGTATGCTTGTACTACATGCAAAGGTTCCCATTGAAATATGTAGCTTTTCAGCATCAAAACTTTATCATTTCAGTTTCTGGCTAAGTCTAGAATGCAGAAATGTAAATTTGCAGCAACACTGACTGAATAGCTGGCATATCATCACGGGTTAGGTCTGCGGCTATTGGCAGCTGTTGTAAGATGTTCTAAAACATACGTATGAAGCTGAACAAATAACCTGTTAATCCGAAGCAGCAATCCCTGAAATGAATTTAGGAAATAAACAAATTATACTAAATACAAAAACTTTCTTTCCAATAAGAATTTGTTCATGTTTAACTTAAATGTGTCCATCATGCTCTGTTCACCTCTTTGCAGCTAGAACTGGCACTAATCGGTTTGGTGCTCTAGGCAATATTTTGGTTGTGCCCCATAGCAGATAATCCCTCCACCAAGCTTGGTGTTTAAACACCTCTCCCCTCACAGAACAGCACCGCTCCCCCCTCACAGCACAGTTCCCATCACACAGTACGGCACCCTCACAGCACAGAACACCTCTCCCCTTACAGCAGCACCCCTCACCCATTTGAACAGTACAGCACCACCCACAGCACAGAACACCTCTCCCCTCACAGCACAGCACCTGTCTCCACTCATAGCACATCACCGTCCCCCCTCACAGCACACCACCCTCACCCATCACACAGAACAGCACCCCTCAGTGTACAGTACACCTCTCCCTTCCCAGCACAGCAACTCTCTCCCCTAACCCATCGCACAGTACAGCACCCCTCACAGCTTAGAACACCTCTCCCCTCACCATACAGCACCCTTCCCCCTCACAACACAGCACCCTCACGCATCACACAGTACAGCACCCCTCACCTCATACATGGAACATCTCTCACAGCACAGCACCTGTCTCCACTCACAACACAGCACCCTCACCCATCACACAGTACAGCACCCCTCACCTCATAGAACATCTCTCTCCTCACAGCACAGCACCCGTCTCCACTCACAACACAGCACCCTCACCCATCACACAGTACAGCACCCCTCACCTCATAGAACATCTCTCTCCTCACAGCACAGCACCCGTCTCCACTCACAACACAGCACCCTCACCCATCACACAGTACAGCACCCCTCACCTCATAGAACATCTCTCTCCTCACAGCACAGCACCCGTCTCCACTCACAACACAGCGCCCTCACCCAACACACAGTACAGCATCCCTAGTCTACTTTCCCACAGAGAGTAGGGGACCTGCACAGCATCTGCACAAGTGCCCCCTTATCTATTAAATGCCCCTGTACCGTGAGAAATAAAATATGCTATAACTTGATAGTTTTTGCATTATAAGTGACCCTTATTATATGCTAAAAACACAATCTAAATGAAACACATTAAAGGGTGGACTCCGGAGGAAATAGGAAGCTTCTCCATAGAACATGCCTTCTGAAGCCAACGTGCAGAAGCCGCCCAAATCTGCCCCTTGCAATTTTGAAAGTCTTATTCTGCCTGAATTACTATATTGCTATCACAATATATGTTTGTCTGTGTATATTTCACTGTTGCTATACTTTTCGTAGCGTCTATGACAGAATATGCAGGCAGGTTTACCAGGCTTGTTTGTTGGTTAAAAAAGGTAAACTGTATTATATTACTCTGAAGAACTTGTCATTAGAGCCTTTTATTTCTGTCCATTTTTTAATAGCCAAATAAGAAAAACTCTTAACAGTATTTGATGTTTTAAAAACTATTGTGGATATGACAGTTCCACTTAAGCTGTTTGCACAGTATAAAATAGCCGCTTGATATTTTGCATTTAAATTGGCTGCTACGGCATCCCAGTGCTTTTGTGCAGAATTCTATGGCATGAGACAAATTTATTTACGCGCAGTGACTGAAGCAGTGACACATTGCTGAGAGCAATCTGAAAACCGGTCATTACACCGAATGCCACTAATGTGTATATATCAATATTTTATTGTCAACAAAAAATTCTGTAAATGAAAAGCTCAGAAGGCGTGTATTCAGGAAATGGACTATGGGGGTAATTCCAAGTTGATCGCAGCAGGAATTTTGTTAGCAGTTGGGCAAAACCATGTGCACTGCAGGGGAGGCAGATATAACATGTGCAGAGAGAGTTAGATTTGGGTGGGTTATTTTGTTTCTGTGCAGGGTAAATACTGGCTGCTTTATTTTTACACTGCAATTTAGATTGCAGATTGAACACACCCCACCCAACTCTAACTCTCTCTGCACATGTTATATCTGCCTCCCCTGCAGTGCACATGGGCCCTCATTCCGAGTCGTTCACTCGGTAATTTTCTTCGCATCGCAGCGTTTTTCTGCTTAGTACGCATGCGCAATGTTCGCACTGCGACTGCGCCAAGTATTTTTGCTATGAAGATAGTTTTTTTACTCACGGCTTTTTCTTCGCTCCGGCGAACGTAATGTGATTGACAGGAAATGGGTGTTACTGGGCGGAAACACAGCGTTTTATGGGCGTGTGGATGAAAACGCTACCGTTTCCGGAAAAAACGCAGGAGTGGCTGGAGAAACGGGGGAGTGTCTGGGCGAACGCTGGGTGTGTTTGTGACGTCAAACCAGGAACGACAAGCACTGAACTGATCGCAGATGCCGAGTAAGTCTGAAGCTACTCTGAAACTGCTAAGTAGTTTGTAATCGCAATATTGCGAATACATCGTTCGCAATTTTAAGAAGCTAAGATTCACTCCCAGTAGGCGGCGGCTTAGCGTGTGTAACTCTGCTAAAATCGCCTTGCGAGCGAACAACTCGGAATGAGGGCCATGGTTTTGCCCAACTGCTAAAAAAGTTGCTGCTGCGATCAACTCGGAATTACCCCCCTGGTTTTGCCCAATTGCTAACAAAATTCCTGCTGCGATCAACTTGAAATTACCCCCTATGGGTCTTATTCAGGTTTGTTAGCAAACCAAAAAAATCACTCTAATTGGCAAAGCCATGTTGCACTGCAGTTGGGGCATGTGTAACATGTGCAGAGAGAGTTCGATTTTGGTGGGGTGTGTTCAAACTGAAATCTACATTGCAGTGCAAAAATAAAGCAGCCAGCATTTACCCTGCACAGAAACAAAATAACCCACCCAAATCTAACTCTCTCTGCACATGTTACATCTGCCCCACCTGCAGTGGAACATGGTTTTGCCCTTTGAAGGCACACTTTAGTTCCAATCTTATATTTTGTATGTGAAAATACCCTTGTCACACTGAGGCATGTACCTGGTAAAAACTCTGGTCATGATCAGTGTAGGGATGGCCATCAACCATTGATGATTCACAATCATTGATGGTTTATGACCGAGGCCAAATAGTTTTGACATCGATGGGGGAGAACCAGATGGTTTCTCTCCATCTATGGCACAGAACAAACAGATTTTTTTCCCCAAGGTGCAGGACACGAAGCATAAGTTTGCCCCCAGGCACCCGCAAAGCTCTGCCCCAAGATCTTGATTGGTTCATGAGACAATCAGAGAAAGAACAGGGATGACTATAGGTTGGTGAAACCATCGATGGTCATGCATTGCACAGTTGGTAACCATTGATGGTCACTTGCCATTTCGCCATCGATGGCAAGCAGGGCTGGATTAAGCCTTGGGGGTGCCCGGGGCACTAAAGACAAGAGGGCCCCGGTGGAAAATTGGGAAGTGTATTTTAGATTGTGCATACCCCCAACATGACCCATTCCAGGAGGGACAAAATGCTTTCTATCTGGACTTCCTTCTTAATATATGATTGGTGTCACCTGTGTTGAACTATTTAATAGATAAGAAAGGAATTTCAACACAGGTGATTGCACTCATAACTTAAGACAGCATGTTATCCCTCCAGGACTGGATCATGTTGGGATGCATGGATTGTGTATATTAAATTTAACCCAATGGGGTATATTAGATTTAAACTAATAGTTTAATAATGCCTGTTTACTGTTAATAGCTCCACCTAATTGAATGACAACTATTTTATAAAATTTTCTTGCAGTGAAACAAAGATAACTTAAACATGCATAGGATACACACAGAAAACAAATCTATCATTTATCCTGTCACATGCAAGAATAGCAGCAGCAGCCTCTGTGCTACTTACACACTGGTACAGGACTCAGGAGGACTCTGTATGTATGTGTGTGTCTCTCTCTAGACCCTCATTAGATAACAGTTTACACAGGACTCAGACATCCAGTCAGGGAAGAGGAGAAGCTGGGATCCCCGTGTCACTTACAGCTCTCTCCACCCTCCTATCTCTCCTCTGGTCGGTAAACTCAATTGGTAGCTCATAAAACCTGATACTCTGCCTGCAATGCATGCTGCCCAGCTCGCATTCTGGCTGTCTGGTTCTGCTACAGCATAAGAAGGAAAGCTAGTGATGTTGGTGTGCTCTTGCTGGGGGGCCCCCTAACAAAGGGGGGCCCGGGGTACAGTATGCCCTGTGAACCCCCCTTCATCTGGCTATGATGGCAAGCATCGATGGCAAACACACTAATGTCCATCCCTAGGCCAGGGTCACGGAGCCGAGGTCACATAACCCGAGTTGACCCAATTCACACCAACACCGACAAATGACCCAGGTTTTTCCTGTGTTCATTATCCCAGTTTAGACCCAGGATTTTGGTGTAACAGGGGTATTAGAGTTCTATAAATTATACTGTCATCGGACAAATAACGGACTGCCCTCAAACAGTGTGTATGAGAATCCACCAATCTACAGCCTGTCTAGGCTATTTAGGTCACCATGCTGATCCGGAAGATAATCTCACTATCTGAGGCAATGTTCTTTTGCTGAAGGCTCCAGTCACCAGTATATAGGACAGATCTAGTTAAGACGAGTAACCACACAAGTGATTTCAGGTACACTTATCTCAGTAATAAATCAATTGCGACTTCCCTTTCTCTTATCACAAAAATACTTGTAATGTAATTCCATCTATCTGTAAACAATCACACAGTCTAGACTGTCATATTCATAACTCAGACATTAACCCCAATCCCCCGCCAAGTCATAGGCAAACACAGGGGGAGGGTTTCCGTTTGCCTGGAAACCCCCCCCCCCCCTCCTCTTGGCCAGTGACTTAGATCATGACAACAATAGCAATAGAATATAATACGATTACGAGAGCTGTCGACACAACCTGCAGTTTAATGGACAGAGCTGCTGCACGTGCCCATTGGTAGCTGCAGCTTCTACCAATTTTCTGTGTGTGTGGATCTGAACCCTCAGTCACTGCAGTGGACCAGAGAGTAGCTACCAGAAAGAAGAGACAGGCACCTTATCATGAGGTGGGAGAATGTATGCTTAGAAAGTACAGTTCTGTCTCCCACTTGTTCTCTAATGTTTGTGTATTTATTCATTATGGGATGTTTAACCTTTACCTGACCACTTATTTTATTTATCTTAGTTAAACATGTTTGATACAGCTTTTAAAATAGACCACCTATAGTGTTAAATATTAATATTGTATTCAACACGGAATCCAGTGTATAAAAAGACCAATGTGTACATTAATGTCCAGGGTTGTTACTAGGTCCTTCTACCACTTGCCCAAACTCCCGCACTTGCTCCAATGTTCCGCAGAACGGGAGATTGTGGATTGTATTTGGAACCCCCCCTCTAGAAATCCTGCGTTTGCCACTGCAACTCCACGGCACACCTGGCATTGGATGTATATTTAACATTATAGCAAAACTACAGACTTGATGAACTCAGTGGAAATAAAATGCCTAAGGCAAGGAACGGGTCATTCATCTTTGATCTATGGTGTAATATGAAAGTCTCACTAGAGGGAATTGGCAGTTTGTAATCTGGGAAAGGTTGGAACACTGACCTTTTGCCCTCATATTGTAGACAACTTGCCTAGCACCAACTAAAAGCCGCTGGGATTGGGAATGTCTCTATTCTTTTCAACATAACATCTCACGTTTTTCTGGTTCATTTCGCAGTGGCCCCCCCACCCACCCACATTAGAAGTCGAAAGGATTTAGACAGGTTACATTATGTGAAAGAATTAAAGTGAATTATTTTAATCCTGCTGATTAACCTGTGATAAAGATCTTTATAACCATGTGTTAGCTCGTCCATATTTCTTAGATGCCAAACCGATATTTTAACTCCTATTGCAGAGAAGAAAACTTAAGGGCAATGCTTTTGCTAGATTTACCATTTAAGCAGGAACAGTCTAATGTGATGAGGACGTGTCCTTGCGATGTAGAGCTGAGAGCTCAGCAATACCAAAATGCAGTTTAATATGTTTTTTTTGGAACGGTTTCCAATTCGTGGCTATGATTGGATTGGTGTATTCTTCCTACTGCAGAAATCTCTGACCTCCACCTAAGCCTCCTCCTGACAACCGCCATAGCTTTAGAGTTGTATATTTTATAACTAGTGGCTGCCATAAATAATTTGAAGTGGGTGCTAAACTATGGGGTCTATTTACTAAACCTTGGATGGAGACAAAGTACCAGCAGTGGTGCAAGTGTGCGGGTACGGGTGGGTACCCTTAATTTAGCCATGGGTACGCCGTCCCCACACCGACGGGCCGCCGCACCTCGCCGCTCCCAGTCCCTGCCTCCCTCCCTCTGCTGCTCACCGCCGCACCGCCGCTCCCCGCTGCACCGCCGCTCACCGCCGCTGATGTGAGGGGAGGAGAGCGCAGCCTGCGCCTCTCCTGCCCCTCAGTGTCTTCGTTTAATTCAGCGCCGCCCGTGAGCCAATCAGAGCTCGCGGACTGGCAGCCAAGGCTGCCGGACCGTGAGCTTTGATTGGCTCGCGGATCGGCTCGCGGATCGGCGCTGAATTGAACAGACACACTCGCACCCGCCGGACACTGAGGGGAAGGAGAGGCGCAGGCTGCGCTCTCCTCCCCTCACACATAAGACAGCAGCGGTGAGCAGGGGGGGCAAACCTGGCACTGGGGGCATGTATACCTGGCACTGGGGGCATGTATACTTGGCACTGGGGGCATATCTGGCACTGGGGGCATATCTGGCAGAGGGGGGACATGTGTATCTGGCACTGGGGGCATATCTGGCAATGGGGGCATATCTGGCAAAGGGGGCACATGTGTATCTGGCACTGGGGGCATATCTGGCAATGGGGGCATGTATACCTGGCACTGGGGGCATATCTGGCAATGGGGGCATATCTGGCAATGGGGGGACATGTGTATCTGGCACTGGGGGCATATCTGGCACTGGGGGCATGTATACCTGGCACTGGAGGCATGTATACCTGGCACTGGGGGCATATCTGGCAAAGGGGGGACATGTGTATCTGGCACTGGGGGCATATCTGGCAGTGGGGGCATGTATACCTGGCACTGGGGGCATATCTGGCAATGGGGACATATCTGGCAAAGGGTGGACATGTGTATCTGGCACTGGGGGCATATCTGGCACTGGGGGCATATCTGGCAATGGGGGCATGTATACTTGGCACTGGGGGCATATCTGGCACTGGGGGCATATCTGGCAAAGGGGGGACATGTGTATCTGGCACTGGGGACATGTGTATCTGGCACTGGGGGCATATGTGGCACTGCGGGAATATGTGTATCTGGCACTGGGGGGCATGTATATCTAGCACTGGGGGCATATCTGGCAATGGGGGGACATGTGTATCTGGCACTGGGGCATATCTGACACTGAGGGCAAATCTAGCACTGGGGGATATCTGGCACTGGGGGCATATCTGGCAATGGGGGGACATGTGTATCTGGCTCTGGGGCATATCTGACACTGAGGGCATATCTGGCACTGGGGGACATGTGTATCTGGCACTGGGGGCATTTCTGTATCTGGCACTGGGGGCATATCTGGCACTGTGCGTGCATTTCTGTATCTGGCACTGGGGGGCAATGTATATCTGACACAGTGGGGGCATTTGTGTATCTGCACTGTGGGGCAATGTGTATCTGGCACTGTGGGGCAATGTGTATCTGGCACTGGGGGGCAATGTATATCTGACACAGTGGGGGCATTTGTGTATCTGGCACTGTGGGGCAATGTGTATCTGGCACTTTGAAGCAATGTGTATCTGGCACTCTGGGGGCATTTGTGTATCTGGCACAGTGAAGCAATGTATATCTGACACTGTGGGGCAACGTATATCTGGCACTGTGAAGCAATGTATATCTGGCACTGTGGGGCAATGTGTATCTGGCACTGTGAAGCAATGTGTATCTGGCACTTTGTGGCAATGTATATCTGGCACCGTGGGGCAATGTATATCTGGCACTGTGGGGCAACGTGTATCTGGCACTATTGGGGTCATATGTGTATCTGCCCCTACCCCATATATGTATCACGCCCCCATTTTCATTGGCCACGCCCCATGTGGCATTTGGCCACGCCCCATGTGGCATTTGGTCACACCAATTTTTGGCTCACAGTACCCGTAAGACATTTTTTCTACTTGCACCACTGAGTACCAGCCAATCAGCTCCGAACTGACCACGTCACAGACTGGGTTTGGAAAATGACAGTTAAAAGCTGATTGGTTGGTACTTTATCTCCATCCAAGGTTTGTAAATAGACCCCTATGGCACCCCTGTAAGTGGCCAGCGGCACCCCAGGGAGCCAGGCAAACACTTTGGATGCCACTGCTGTACCAAATGTACAAATAAAATCCAAGAGACACAATTAGTGCTGTTATATCTAAATACCTGTGTAATGCATTTATCTCACCTGTTTGCATTGCTTTGCATGCCCTTGTATCCACAGTGCAGGTTGGTGCCGTATCCCAGTAAATGGAAAAAATAACCCTGATGATATTAGTGCATTGCTGAAAAGCACAGACGGAAGAAAGATAAAGCAATTTATGTAGCAAACACTGCAAGAGGGCACACCCTGTACAAGCCAATACAGCGATGTTAGTGTTTAGGAAGATAATGGAGGACAGAAGTGATATTCTCCTTGGTATATACAAGTCACAGTTTTAAGTGTTTGCAGAAAGCTTGATTTTTAACAAGATAACGTCTTTATCCAAAATGACTGTGATTGTGATTTTCAAGTTCCACTTTCGTTCCAATCTCTAACATTATCATAATGGAACATAATTGAATTACTCCATTTGGGATGTTCTGGAAAAACAATAGCAATATATTAAACAGCTACAGGACAACTATAATTAGTATTACAATTTACTTTGTCAAACACTGCTGACTCTGTGCCCAGCACCTACGCTCTCGCTGCTTCTTAGGAGATATATGTTTATTTCTAGCAGTTTGCGGTTATGATCGTTTGGCTTGTAATTGTAAACAGGGGGTTTGACCGCATGATAAGCTCATTTTGCAATTTCTCTGCATTATCTGTGTGACTTATGAGTTTACAGCAGTTTCCTCAATGCTACATCGTAATCAGATGCTCTAGATAGGGGCATTTGTGGGTATTTTGTTCTTGGGGTGGGGGGAATAACTCAAATTGTTTAAATTGATCTTTAACACACAGAAGATATAGAAGGGAGAAAATGCATGTTTAGTTTGTGACGGCTCCCAGTGGCAAATGCAGGATTTCTAGAGGGGGGGGGGGTTTACAAATGCAATCCACAATCTCCTACTCTGCGGAACATTGGAGCAAGTGCAGGAGTGTGGGGGAGCAGCAGAAAAACCTAGTAATGAGTCATGACCCTGGACATTGTTCTTTTTATACACTGGATATTGTATGGAATTCTGTACAATAGAATAAAATAGATGGTCTATGGTATAGGCTGTATCAAACATTTAAATAATATAAATAAGTGAAGTGGTCAGGAAAAGATTAATCATACAATAATAAATAAATAAATACACAAACATAGTAGAACCAGTACTGTTCTTTCTACACACACATTCTCCCACCTCATGGTAAGGCTCCATTCTCTTCTTCCTGGTTGCTACTCTCTAGTCCAGTGCACTGATTGAGGACTCGGATCCACACACATAGCAAACTTGGTAGAAGAAACTGCTACCAGTGTCCCTTACACTGCATGATGTGGCTCACTACGTCCACCTCTCTTCTCTTGCAAGACCTTCACTGGCTTCCCTTCCCTTTCAGAATCCATTTCAAGCTCCTCACACTCACTTTCAAAGCCCTCACCCACTCCTCTCCCTTCTACATCTCTGACCTTATCTCGCTTTACACTCCCACCCATCCTCTTTGCTCTGCTAATGCACGCCGACTCTCCTGCCTACTGATTACTTCCTCCCACTCCTACCACCAAGATTTTTCACGTGCTGCTCCATTTCTCTGGAATTCCCTACCTCTCCCCCTCAGACTCTCCACCTCTCTACAAAACTTCAAATGGGCTCCCAAGACCAGAGCCGTCTTAACAGCAGTGTAGGCCCTTGGGCACAGCAATGCACTGGGGCCCCTACCCACCCATCAACGGTAGGGATGGGGGATGCTATCAGTGGCAGCTTTCATGTCCCACGGGGGGTTCTATCTTTTGCTCAGCATGTAGGACCTGGAGAAATAATTTCTGCTAATTACTCCTTACTGCACAAATGGGACGGAAAGGAGAACATTGTACTGTAGAAGGGGACATTGGGCTGAATGAAGGGGCCCTGGTACATGACTTCCAGGGTGGTAGGGAGTGTATAATACGTAGGGGAGGGGTGGATAGTGGAGTAGGCTTAATATTTATAATATTTTGGTGGGAGGGCAGCTTGC
This sequence comes from Pseudophryne corroboree, assembly GCF_028390025.1. NCBI lineage: Eukaryota > Metazoa > Chordata > Amphibia > Anura > Myobatrachidae > Pseudophryne > Pseudophryne corroboree. The sequence goes on along the minus strand of NC_086444.1, from coordinate 61,659,484 downwards.
TTGACTGCAGATGTCTCGAGTTCCTGAAAATGTATTTCTTAGCTTTAAATGGGATAAAAAAACTAGAGAGTCCCACCTTTCAGATGGTTCTGGGGACTTGGGGTTCAGAGTTCAGGAGCCAGATCAATTCACCAACGAAAATCTAAATCTGCATATTAGGCGTGTGGAGCTGGAGCAGGGACCAGCTGCTTGAAGGCTGATATCTCTGGTTCTGGGCATAGTAGAGAAAAGCTGCCAGTGTTTACTGAAAGGGGAGAGTTCCAGCTTCTGAAGTATACCCTCAGAAAATCTCTAAGTCAGACAGAACCCGCGATATCTGTCTGGGAAGAACAATTAACAGGCTTGGATGGGGACCACTGCTTTGAAGTCGGATATCTTCGGTTCCCCAGGGCCGATTTTCAAAAATCTGGTACCCCTGGAAAGAGGGGACACTCAGCTATCAGTCTAGGGCCCTTTTACTCCTGGGGCCCTTGGGCAAGAGCCCATTGAGCCCATACGAAAAGACGGCCCTGCCTAAGACCCACTTCTTCACCAAACCCAGCCAAATCTCATCCTAACCCTCTGTTCCACACTCTCTATGTACTCTGTCTGTGTCACCCCTGTCTGTCTACCCCTCCCCTTTAGAATGTAAGCTCTCAAGAGTAGGGCCCTCTTCCCTCATGTGCTTATCCTTTTCTTACTTTAATAATCTTCAACTGCACCAATTCCAGCAGTCTTCTGCCACCTGATACTTATTCTAGTGTCATCTGCTGATGTAGCTATGTTTATTTACCCTGTACTTGTCCTATATTGTCTTCAACTGTAAGTTGCTGTTTTCCTGTTTTGATTATTTGTTTATGTACTCTGTAATTGGGCACTGCGGAACCCTTGTGGCGCCATATAAATAAAGGATAATACAGGTTGAGTATCCCTTATCCAAAATGCTTGGGACCAGAGGTATTTTGGATATCGGATTTTTCCGTATTTTGGAATAATTGCATACCATAATGAGATATGATGGTGATGGGACCTAAATCTAAGCACAGAATGCATTTATGTTACATATACACCTTATACACACAGCCTGAATGTCATTTTAGCCAATATTTTTTATAACTTTGTGCATTAAACAAAGTGTGTCTACAGTCACACAATTCATTTATGTTTCATATACACCTTATACACACAGCCTGAAGGTCATTTAATACAATATTTTTAATAACTTTGTATATTAAACAAAGTTTGTGTACATTGAACCATCAAAAAACAAAGGTTTCACTATCTCACTCTCACTCAAAAAAGTCCGTATTTCGGAATATTCCGTATTTCGGAATATTTGGATATGGGATACTCAACCTGTAATAATAATAATAATAATTTGAGGCATTTGTCAAGAGGAGGGAGGTTTCCAGGCAACTGGAAAGCCACCTCTTTATTTGCATATGGCCTCTAAGTGTTAGGGTGTCAGGTTCAACATGATGTTTGTCGATGACGAGATTTCTATTTTTCAATATTGGCCAAGTGCACAGTAGCATTTTTCTTATTTGGTATATAACATGCAATTCTCATCACCTTCTCTTATTCTCTTGACTTTATGCTGATCTAACAGGAGCATCCGAACAGTACAAGCCCTCAGTATTGCTCTAACTATTGTCCCCCACTCTTTTCTAATGGATCCCATTCCGCACACTTTTTCTTCCTGAAACCCTCTGAATCCCCAAATAATCACGCTCAGACACTTATTATTCACAGCAATAATGGACAGCTTCTAGATTGATTGGAACAGGCATAAAGTGTTGTGTAATATGTTTATGCTATGTAAATGGTAGTAGTTAAATGGTAGTAGTGATATCCAGTGAGCATGCTCAGGCAGAGGTTGTAATGCACTAGAATGCCAGCTGGTGGCGGTGTGCTTCATGAGTCTACCGGTCCTAGACCTATGTCCAGAGGTTATGGTCAGCCAGAAATTGAGTTTCAAGTACTGTACATGGTGGAAACAGACAAAAATGAAGTTGTGAAAGTCAAATTAAATCCTGCCTGAGCTGAGGCAACACAGGGATGGTTATAGGAGTGGAGTCACACATTAGAAGTGTGCAAACACGTACAATAGTGTCCCAATTCACACGTGTATATATGAGCTTAGAAATAGGGTGCACTCCTTGGTAGTATCATGGTTGGGTGCCAGAAACAGCCTGTAGAAAATATCATAATAACCGTCACTTCAAGCTTTAGTCAGATGCACAAACCCATGTATTTATTGAATATGAACCGTTTCGGACCAACAGTTCCTTTCTCAAGCTAACAAAGTTTGCAATAACCAATGGGTTTATGCATTTAACCTAGTGCTGTTTTATTATGATATACCCAATCAGCGACGGACTGTGGGAGCTTTTCGGCCCTGGCATGCTTGTGCATACTTGTGCAAACGTGCCGTGAAAGGGAGCGCACGTGGACGTGCCACCAGTCACGTCCCCATATTTCTAAGAGGGAGGCACTGCGGGCGGCAGGGTGGACAAACAAAGAACCGGGAGCTGCGCTGCACACGGCCTTCCCAGCTCTCTCTGTGACCGGAATGGCCCAGTACCAGATGGGCAGTCCAGCCCTGTACACAATGCACACAAAGAACAAAATGGTTTATTCAGTAGCGGTTACATCACAAAATGAGTCAGCGGCTATTACTGTCATTAAAGACTTTCCTCAGGGGAAAGGAATAAAGACAAAAAATGCAAAAAAAAAAGGCAAAAAGGCAAAAAATGCAACAGTTGGTGACTTTATATTTCAGCGTTTCTATAGCACTTATTACAATTGCTTTATAACTTGTACTTGATATATTCCTGCAATTTCTATTAGTGTCATTGCAGTCTTCCACTTATATTTTTTACACATGACATAGAAAAGTGTTCACTGACATGTGAGTCCATCAAGCTGACATAGGTCCTAATTCAGACTTGGTCGCTGGGCTGCTAATTTTGCTGTCCTGCAATCAGACAGTCGCCGCCCAAGGGGAGCATAAATTCGTCTGTGCAAGTGTGTGATTGCATGTGTACGCCGTGCTACAAATATCCCTCAGACAGCGGACAGCTGCAAATCCGTTCGCACCTCAGTCACTATCGAATGTTTTTTCCACTGTGTGCAGTCTGTGCGCAGCCCAAGATTTACTCCTACAGTGCGATGAGAACAGGCTGATCGGGGACGAAGCTGACATCACACACCCTCCCTGAAAACGCTTGGGAACGCCTGTGTTTTCCCTGACAGTCCCAGAAAACGAGCAGTAACCACCCACAAACGGCCTCTTCATGCAAATCAGCTTGCGAATGGCTGTGCGATTGAAATTTTCGCACCAGCCTGTCGCTGTTCAGTGATGCCTGTTGTTGTTTGGCGATGCCCAGTCAATCGATAATCACCCGCTTTTCGAAAACACACACAGCAGCAATCAGGTCTGAATCACCCCCATATCTATCCACTGTTATACAAAAGGGAAAAGTAGACCTGCGTGTTCCTTCTCAGTAGTGTTTAACTTGCATTTTTGCATTACAACATCAGGACTTAGGGGGTCATTCCGAGTTGATCACACGTAGCAACTTGTTGCTGCCCGTGCGATCAACTAGATGCCGCCTATGGGGGCGGGCTTTTTTGCATAGCAAGGCTGCGAAAGTTTGTGCAGCCCTGCTATGCAAAAATTTTTTTGTGTAGAACTAGACTAGGGTAACAGTTACTTACCTGGTGTGATCGATTCAGTGATGCAGGTCCCGGAATTGATGTCAGACATCCGCCCTCCAAACGCTTGGACACGCCTGTGTTGACTCACCACTCCCAGAAAACGGTGAGTTGCCGCCCCCCAAAATGCCTTCCTGCTGTCAGTCTTTTGAGCGATCGCTTTCTTCTGGTCATTGTCCGGCAACGAACATTGCTGAGCAATGACGCGCGTGCGCATTGCGGCCACCGCGCAGGCGCAGAACCAACCCGTTTGCACCGCTGCGACAACCAGCAGTGTGCGAACGGGTCAGAATATTGGAGAGAATTTTGGAGGGAATTTGCAGTATAACAATCTGTTAGAGCAGTGGTTCTCACACTCGGTCCTCGGGACCCCACACGGTTCACGTTTTCCATGTCACTTGGCAGGTGCTCTGTGTATCACCAACTGTCACATTTTAAAAATCTACAGGTGACCTGCAAAACATGAACCATGTGGGGTCCTGAGGACCGAGTTTGAGAACCTGTGTGTTAGAGGAATAGTACATGAAGTAGCCAAAGGTTTGATATTATTATCAGATGTTCAACCAATTCACAAGAGATCTCATTCATTGTAAATTGTACAATAAAGCTGTTTCCCAGCATTTCAGGCTTTCATGTACTGTAGGAATTATACAGTCCAATACTAATCTCCATATGTGCCTCTGCCCTGAGGGTCAACGCTCCCCAGGCTACAGGTAATGATTAACTTATCTATACATGATTCAAAGGGGAATTACAATGCAATACATTCAATACAACGGAACACATTTACATTAATTGGGGGGAAAATTACACATTCATACGTTACATATTTTCATCCATCTTAGACTCGTTTATGTGCTACAGTACTTATTTTTACATTTATATACAGTATAATTCTGTGATACGTTTTTTGTTACATAATAGTGTCATTTTTTTAAGGACTTATGTTTACAGACCATACATCATAATTTACTGCATGATGTTGGTGAGGCTTATGGCGTAAACCCTTCATCCCTCCTCTCACTTTCCTTCTCTCTTATTTTTCATTCAATTTTCCTCATTCTGTCTCCCTACCTCGTATTGTTGCTGAATGAGCTTCTCTGTTCAAGCGTCAGCACACTGGAAAAATTGTGGGATAAACTGTGACCATTACTTGTAAAACTTAACAACGTAACACTTAGGACCAACAGAGAAGATACACAGTAAATAGAGTACACAGTCACACCTTAGCATCATCTATTGTCCCTAGAGCATAGGAACTCAAACTCGGTCCCCAGGACCCCACAGAGTTCATGTTTTCCAGGTCTCCTTTCAGAATCACTAGTGAAATACTTAGCTTCATCTGTGGATCCTTTAAAATGTGTCAGTGAATAATTAGTACACCTGTGCACAAGCTGGGTAACTTGGAAAACGTGAGCTGTTTGGGGTCCTGAGGACCGAGTTTGAGAACCTGTGCCCAAGAGTAACACTCTGCCTTCAGCTGTTGTCATACTCCAACATCTTTCTCCATTCTTGGCAAGTTTTATTCTTCTGTCTCCAGGCACACTGAAGTTGATCACTTGGGAGGCAAATCGCTATAATGTTGTAACTAGTATCCCAACCATTTCAATAGGCCGGCGTTTCCCCAAAATCAAATTGACTGAGGTACTTATTAAATCACTTGTGCTGAAATATAGATATCTTTAAAACCTGGACAGCATTTGGAAAATTCTGCACTAGGCTATAGGACAGAGATTTTCAACCCTTTACAACTCGCGGCACACTGAACAAGATTTAAGTATTGCCAAGGCACATTCAAATATAATGGAGATGCATGGTGCAGTTGCATGTCCTATGATGTCATGTTGCAGCTTCTCCATAGGTAACGCCTGAGCCACATCTGAGAAAGCCAGAAGAGCCCAACACTGCCCGGGTCCAAAATAAGAACTGGCTCTGCAACCACTAAACCCACCAGTATTGATCGTTCCAGGGCCTCAGTAGCGGCAAAACACTGACGGGCCTGGCTGTGCTTCTATGGCGGCACACCTGGAGACTGCTCAGGGCACACTAGTCTGCCACGGCACAGTGGTTGAAAAACACTGCTATAGGAGGAATACATGGTTCCTCAGTCTTCTAGGAGTACTAGTCGCCACAAAAATGTATGAGTCTCCTGTACATTCCAGGACAGTTGTACAGTATGTATATCTTTCATACCTTTCCTTCCTCCTTTATGCTATCTTCCTCACCTCCTTCTCTCCATATTTTCTTTTATCCCACATTTTTTCCTTCCCATGTTCTCTTTGTTCCTTACCTCTCCTTCTATCTCCTTCTATTTCCTTCCTCCATTCATTGTGCTTTCCATCCTCTTTTTCTCTTCTTACCTCTCTACCTTCCGTTTCTTTCCATCACACTATAAATAAATACAGATTTTTGTCTGATAAGTCCAAGTCTCCTATCACACATTAATTCTATTTAACTACGCACAGTAAAATACCAGAAAGGTCTTCATCTAATCAAAATACGCGCTGAGAATCATCACATGGTCTATAAAATCTTCACAATGAGAAGTCACCACTTTTATTATGACTGAATTAGTGGTGACTTTGCGGACATTATTCTTGCTCGTGGCGCAGGTCTGTAGATGATTATTTACATACTGGCTTGGTAATTACACCAATTAAAGGTGCAGAGTAATTACAAAGTTAGAATATGAAACCATTCTACCTGCAAAAGTGGAGATGATTTCAGATAAAATGTGCCTGTTCATTATGTTTTACTATTTTCAATCAGTTGTTTTACTCTGAAAATTGCAGCTACAGGATTTCATATGCTAGAGCTTCATAAACGTAATGTTACTGACAAGCACCATAGGAAGAGTATAAAAAGATCTTTAATGCACTCTATGCACTGTCATTTCCTTTGTGAAGACCTGAAGACCCTCTGGCACAAATGTCCTCCAAAGCTGAGTATCCGTAGGAGAAGGACACTTATCCCTGGGGATGTCCGTCGCAAGTTGCTGCAACGTCACCATGGCCATTTAATAGGGGCTGTAATACCGCCATCGCAAATTGCCTTGCAATCGCATGTAGCAGTTGCACAGTAAGCAGTCAATAGATTACCACCACAAGAGGTTTTGACGTGCATACTCATGTGCACTGTGCTGCAAGGGCATCAGCAGCTGTAATGACTTAATTATCATCGTAGGGCCATCGTAAGCAAACATCGCAATCCTGGCAACAGATGGAAAAACCATTTCAAATGAGTCAGGAACATTGATGGTTGCCAACCATTGTTTTTCAATGTACATCCCTACTTTCACTGGAAGAACCTCTGTCCAAGTAGAGAGAGACTCTGTGGTCTGAGGGACTGAATACTGCATATATAAATAATATAAATATATATGATACATTACACTGCACAGGACTATGGTCTATTTTCTGGAGTGTATTGCTGTTGCTAATCTAGTACCTTATCATGCATGCATCAGTATTGACTATATGTAGTTTTTAAGGGGCCCAGACCATATACTGTAAAAAACAATCAAATCACTTTTTGTGCACTCACAGGCGCCCGAAAGGCCAGCAAAATAAATGCAGACCTCCACGTGCGTCTGTGTCTGCACAATTTACGGGCGCACCAGTATATTGTATCAGCAGGTGTCCTCATTTTTCAATCCCAATACACTGTACTGATCACCAGCTATTAGAACCAGCTGCTCCCACTTAATAGTCTGAAGTAAACTACAATTATGGAACAATTAAATATCTATAGAGAGCGCATATATTCCAATGTCATTTATTATATAAAAGATATTTTTACTTCTTATGTTATTATGTGTATATATGCATTATTTATGCTGATTTTTTAGAAGTAAAAATATCTTTTATATAATAAATGACATTGGAATATATGCGTTCTCTATAGATATTTAATTGTTCCATATACTGTAAACTCTCTAATGGTTAACAACAGCAATACACTATAGTAAATGCACAATACTGTAGTCCTGTGCAGTATACAAGCTCTGTGGTAGCTGGCCACACCCATAAGCATTGGCCCCGAACACTGCATGCTCCCTGTGGGTCCATCATCCCACTGTTCGACACTGAGAGGGTGACAGGGGACAGAGATGAGGCCTACACACCGTGAGTGATACTGCTATTTACCAGAGTGACGCACCACAAGTTGACATCTGAGCTGAGGCAGGACAGTGTCCGGATTAGAGCAGGTTTGTTTGACACTACTAAGTGAATTCTCTTTATTTTAGTACATTTAGAATGTTGGTTTTACTTTTACTGGTGATTATTTTAGATGAACCAACAAAAACTAAGTATTATTTTTCATTTGAACATGTGAGTGCGTCGTCCACTACTGGTACTTTTTCTTCCCTTTGTGTATATTATGTGATATCAGCAAAAAAAATGATAAATCCAACCTTCAGAGATTAAATACATACTATATCTAACCAGCTTTCAATTCCCAGTATGTAGAGGACGGACACCTATAGTGTATAACATCTTCATTCATCTTCTTTCCAGTACCGCCACGGTTCCTGAGTCACCCAGCAAATCTGTACGCCTATGAAAGCATGGACATTGAGTTTGAGTGCGCGGTATCTGGAAAACCACCTCCTACAGTAAAGTGGACGAAGAATGGAGAGGTGGTCATCCCCAGCGACTACTTTCAGATTGTGGTAACTATCCTGTCTTACAATGGTTATGTCATATGTAGGGAGCTTGTAAAGAGGCCATTTGATGTGCTGCATACATATAGTATAATAAAGTGATAAAGTTAATATATTTATGAGTTAATGTAGATTATATGGTTATAATGAATGAGTTCTGAAGTTATCACTCTCCTATCCTGGGGGTAAATTTACTAAGAATCATATCTCTCCTATGTTTTTCCAAAAAAAGATAGATCATGCACACCTTGAAAGTACAATCTTAAAAACCACCTTTGCACACTCACACTCACACATACTCACGTACAATCCCTGTAGCCATTCGGTCCTCTTCTCCTGTAGCATCCACGAAACCTGTAAAAAAAACACCGGTTCCTGGTGTAGATCAGGTCCTCTTCATTCCAAGGAGGCATTCAAGGGGTTAAAAAAACAACAACAGATCACTCAACCACACTGACATGTGGAAGTGTATGTGTCTACACATACACTTCCACTACACGAATGAGAGGGACACGGGTGACTTCTGTCATTAAGAGACCTGCCAGCCAGTCAGAGGGCGCCACTGTAAAAGCTGTCCTGTGATTGGCTGTGAGCGGCTGAGTTGTCAGTCAAACCCATCCCCATAGTGTTCAGTACTGGGAAAGCTCCATTAAAGTCTACTGTGAGAACCGCTACATTGTATTATACAGTATGTAAACCCCAAGGTTCACCTCTATTAAACTATTAATCTTGTGGTTTCCATCTCTAACCTAACCACAAGGTTAATAGAGGTGAACCAAACCTGTGCTGGGGACCCCTTCGTCTTTTGCCCCCATATATTTGGAACCTGGGCCGGTCCAAGAGCCTGGTTCTAGTTCTTAAAATACGGGGGAACCCTTTGCGTTTTTTGAACACGGGCCAGGTCAAAGAGCCCAGGGCTGGTTATGCTTGGGAGGGGGAGGGGGGCTACACGGGGGGGGGGCTACACAGCTTTTTTCTATTTGCAACCTTTTAATTAACATTTACACAGAGAAGCACTGCCGTGATATCACCGATCTATGCAGGCTTCTCTGAACACGCTGCTGAGGGGGACGTCTATTTAAAAAATGCAGTTTGGCTAACTCACGTGTGTGTCTGTAGAAATGTTTCTAGGTACATTCCAATGTTTCATTGTTATGTATGGAAATTAACTCCGAGTTTGGCTGATGGTGTATTTGATCGTATGTCCCTGTATACCTGTGTTTTGGATTTCTATTTGAACAAACACTCCTGTGTTTAATTTTTAGTAAATTTCCATGATTTAAGAATTGCCCAAACACTCCTGTGTTTCCCAACTTGGGCAACCACGGAGCTTAGTAAATTTACCCCCTGGTGTATACCATCCCCGATGCTGTGGTAATTTCCATCACAGTGTTGGAGACGGTACACATCAGGAGAGGGGTGAGATGACTTCTGAAATCATTCATTATATTCACTCAAACATTGCAATATACCCACTGCACATGACGGATCACTGTCTATTGTTATAGAGACAGCAGAGAAGTCATCTCAAATTTTGATGACCTGGATCAAAGTGCTCGACCTTAAGCCTTGTGCTTTTATATGGACGTGAATGGCTTGATGATTTCTAATATCCATGTATTTTAAAGTAGGGAGTTCATTGTCCCATATATAAACTTCTTCCCCATGCCTGCAGTATCACCCAACTAGGAACTGTCCAACTCCCAATCCCCCCTTTCCCTGTAATAGACTCACCTGGGCTGTCTCAGTAGAATTAATGGGGCAGATGTATTAAGCCTGGAGATGGCATAAGGAAGTGATAAACCAGTGATAAGTGCAAGGTGATAAACACACCAGCCAATCGGCTGCTAACTGTTACTTTACATATTGGAGCTGATTGGCTGGTGCGTTTATCACCTTGTATTTATCACTGGTTTATCACTTCCTTATGCCTTCTCCAGGTTAATACATCTGCCCCAATGTGACCAAACTACATCCCCAGTGCAAGGGGAGCAGGGATGAAATGTGTAAATGGCTGTGCACCACCTCGCTAATGCACAACACAAGACTACAAGGATGCCATGTCTCCTCCATCTCTGTACCCTTGTTAGTACCCCCTAAACACATGGCACTTGGTGGCAAATGATTCGATTGCCCTCAGAAGTTACACTTCTGGTAGAGAGAGGACCTTGGAAGAGGGGACTGACCCTTCCAGGTTCCACCCCACACTGGAAATAAAACATTTTAGGTGTGCTGGTGTGGACTGTGAGCTAGGGTTGAACCTAGACCACAGCGATGGTTATAAATGATGGATAACTACTGATAATAGATGGTTTTGCAATCAATGGTGGAGATCCAATGGGTTTCTACCATTGATGATCATTGTTTGTACATGATGCTGGGACAGAGAACCTTCCTCTGCCACCGGATACAAAACATGAAGCCACGCCCCTTTCCCTGCTTTGCCTGCAGCCCTGTAAGCACTAGAGCAGATATGACCATCGCTGGGTGAAACCATTGACTGTTCCCCTGTCGATGGGTTTATAGCATTGAGGTCAACCACCAATGGTACATTTGATGGTGACAATTGATGGTTTTCTCACCAATGGCCATCCCTATTGTAAGCCTCGCCACGCCTTTCTGGGTTACACTGGCCCTGCAACCACTCACACGTTTTCTTCCAGGTTAATTGGGCTGCTAAAGGCTGATATCTTATTGCTCTAGGTTACAGCCTATACTTATGCTTACAGGCACTGAGCTGTGTCTATGTATTTAGTTTTTAAGTTCGTATTTGAAAGTAAAATCAGTAGAAAAAAACTTTTATCACAACATGATTTGTACTGACAGTGAAGAGAGACGGAGTTTAGAGCCTTGTAGAGAAAGTTGATGTTTCTTTTATTGGACAGCCTGAAGTCTGTCAGTGTGGAAGTTGATTTTGATTTGCTGGCGCTGTCCCCCGGAGCTAATTTCAGAACCTTTTCGTCTGTGAAAATATGCTATATTCTTATTTAAACTGTAGCTTCATTTCTTGGCAACAGTTCAAATGGGATCACATGCCATGCATCCGTCTCCCCGGTGAAAGGTTCGCCCGCCAGCAAAACATTTTCGTTTACACTTTTGTACCGGTGATGATTCCCACGGGTTCTATAGCACAAAGACGCCTTAAACTGCAGTCAGGAGCAGCTGACGGTGACCCACTTTATCCCGTTCCTAGAAACAATTTAAATCCACAATGTTTGATGAACCAAAGGCAAGCAAGTTATTAATATTGCCATTCTGCCATCCAGATCATCAAACAGGTTTTATAATATGAGCAGAAAAAAACAAACCCCACTACATGTTATTGGCCCTCATTCCGAGTTGTTCGCTCACTAGCTGCCCTGCGTTCGGACAGCCACTCCCCCGTTTCTCCAGGCATGCCTGCGTTATCTTCTGACACGCTTGCGTTTTTTTAGCACACTCCCGGAAAACGGTCAGTTACCTCCCAGAAACACCCCATTCCTGTCAATCACTCACCGATCAGCCGTGCGACTGAAATGAGTCGCTCGACCTTGTGTAAAATTGCATCGTTTTGTGTGAAAGTACTTAGCACGTGCGCACAGCGGCCCATACGCATGCGCAGAAAAGCCGATTTTTGGCCTGATCGCTGTGCTGCGAACAACGGCAGCTAGAGATCAACTCGGAATGACCCCCATTGTTTGCCTAATACCATAATTCAGCCACTCGGTAAGTTTAAAGAGAAACGCTTTTACAGGAATATTCTTATCAAAAACGACTCTCCTCCCCGTCCCACGCTGCCGTTGTTCTACGCCAGCAATTGGACAGCTACGTAGTAGATCTTCAAATTAAACCCAAGGAAGCAGCAGCGATAGCTACACCAGCCACATCTGAATTAGCCCATAGTGCTGAAAAGAGCTTGTTCAGGTCCCGATCAGGGGCAGATTTAGAGGTCATGTCTCCACTGGGCACAGCAATTATGGCCACCCCGACCCCTCAATTTTATTATTTTCATTATTAGTTCATTAGCCCTAATTTGGCGATTGCCAATATAATATAATAATAAAACATGGCACAAGCTACATTTTGTTTTATTTTTTTAGTTACATACGATACACATAATTACTGTAAGACCGATTACAGCTGCTTCCTTCTTGCTTGCTTTCAAAATTTGCTTTAAAACATTTTTCAGATTGACAGTTATAAAGCAAAATTATCATGTAACAAGCTATAGTCTGCCCTAAGTGCAGTTTATGTAGGCAACTGGACACCCCCCCTGCGTTTGCCTATGGTGGTGTGGATAGTTGGGCCCTGGATAAATGTTGCTCTCCTGAAAATGTGAGACCATGACATCTTTTTTTTTTTTTTTTGTGAGTGAGGTGAATGCGCTTTCTGGGTGCCCAGACAGGTACAAATAATATGTACCTATTCCCAACTCTCTCTATGGGGGAGATTCAAATGTTTGAAAAGTCGGTTGGGTGTCTGTTTTTTTCCTGTCTATTAGACAGACTCCCAACTGACTTTTCAAACATTTGAATCTTCCCCATGAGTCTCTGAGTATATAGTACCTGGGAGCAGGCTTGGACTGGCCCACAGGGGAACAGGGGAAACCACCGGTGGGCCCCACTGCTTGGGGGCCCACCTCATGCTTTAGGGATCAGGTTCCAGACTGTGCACTTGAATTATACATTATACATATATTACCTTATACTGGACCATAGTGTATTTTCTACAGTGCATCGCTGTTATTAATCTGTTATTAATCTGGTACATTATCATGCATGCAGCAGCTGAATTTACTGTATATATTTTTGAAGAGGCCCAGACGTTACACTCTCTAATGGTTTGTCAAACCAATGAGGTTGCAGGCCACACCCCCTCTGCAGACTGGCCACACCCCTAACATGGGCCCCTACCACTGCATTCCCCCGGTAGGCCCTGCATGTCCCAGTCCGACACTGCCTGGGAGTCCTAAGACCACAAGAGGTCTCTTGTCCAAACTGGGGCTTGTATTTTAACTTATTGATTTGTTAGGCCAGAAGTGCTCAAACTGGGTGCTATGAGTCACTTGCAGGGATGCCACGGTTTGGTGATCCAGGACAAAATAAGATTTAGGTTCAGTATGATTGGCAGCTACCAGCACTGGTTTCATAAAATATGTGACAAACAGAAGCCCAACCCTGTCCACCCCCGCAGAACTGGATGACAGATATGCAAATTTCTCTTAATTTAATAATATTTGCTGAATTTCTCAATAAGAAACTCTTGGCCAAGGAGAGCCATTAAAAAAATGCTGATACACTATGGTGCCGTGATTCAAGAAAGTTTTGGAACCACTGGGTTTGACAATAAAAGGTATCCCATTAAAATAAAAAATAAATGTTTTTTTTTTTCAATTGTTAGCCAGGTACAGTACATCACTTGTGTTGTTATTACATAAGAGACTTCTAATGAACTTATTTTTCCTCATTTTAGGGTGACAGCAATTTACGGATCTTGGGTCTTGTAAAGTCAGATGAAGGGTATTACCAGTGCATAGCTGAAAACGAGGCCGGTACAGCCGAAACCTATGCCCAGCTTATCATCCCGGATCCTGGTAAGTAACCTATCGGAAAATAAAATCCTATTTTCTGCCAAATATAAGCTACGCTATGTTTCAGTTTTAAAATAAGGGATTGCTACTGATGAACAAATATTTTATTGCATTTCTCTGGTGGGGTGCAGTATGAGTGGACGGCGGTCAGGATCCCGGCGCCGGAATACCGACAGCTGGGTGAGCGCTAATGAGCCCCTTGCGGGCTCGCTACGAGCACCACGCTATTTATTCTCCCTCCAGGGGGGTTGTGGACCCCCAAAAGGGAGAATATGAGTCGGCATTCCGGCGGTCGGGATCCCGGTGCTGGTGTGCTGGTCGGCGGGATCCCGGCCGGCGGCATACTGAAGACCACCCACCTGGTGTAGTATAATTATAATGTGTGCAGTTAAATTTATGCCTCAACTTATAGCGTTACAGAAGTTATTCAGGTAATCGTATGTAGCAGTATGCTGAGTGGCGCAATAAAGCCTGCTCCATCTTTTGAGTTTAATACCGATGATTGGATAAATCTAGATATCTGGATACCATGAAATCCGTGTTACTTAATATCAGCCGTGCAGGGAAAGTACAAACTCCATTTCATAGTTTAGTATCACAAAATTAAAAAGTGGTGATTTAGCATGATAAAACCTGTAGCAACCAATCAGGTTCTAGATATCATTTACCTAGTAAGTGGTGTAAAATTATAATTTAGAATCTGTTGGTTGCTATGGGCAACCACTTGTCTTCTCTAGAAGTTTTGATACGTCTCATAATTTCTGAGAGAGTTTTCAATGTTTCCATTTGTCAACAATGTATCCTTGGTTTCTACGTATCACTCAGTGTTGCTTCATTAGTATGAAACTTTCCTCCTATAAGAATTCTCTGGTATAATGTAGTTTCAGATTGCTGAGGGTGTAAAGGGCCCCATACACTACAATGATATGTCTGAGGCTGAAGTCGGATGCGATTTCCCTTCAACTCTCCCGGGAGCGGTTCCATACGATTCCAAATGATTTGGTACATTTTGCATGCGATATATCGTATGCGATCCCAGCCATACCTCACGGGAACGCACATCGGATTGGATCGGAAACACATCCAAAATGCCCGATTTCACCTGATATATCGGCCCTAATGCCAGAAATTGGATGAAATCGGCCATTATCGTTCCCTTAACAGTAGTTATTAACATGATACAATGAACACAATGTGCTGTAGCTAAGAATGTATCAACTTCGGTCAGTCTTGTGTAAGTTACATTGATGTAAATAACATACAGCATAAAACATAGAATTTGACGGCAGATAAGAACCACTTGGCCCATCTAGTCTGCCCTAAACACATGTACTGTACATGCACTCAAGGGTTAATTTTTTGTCAGTAATAAAACTACCAGTATATTTCTGGATTGAGGAAGGAAACTGGAGTACTCCAGAGGAAACCCATGCAAGCACGGGGAGAATTAACAAACTCCACACAGTTAGGGCCATGGTGGGGATTGAACCCATGACCGCAGTGCTGTGAGGCAGTAATGCTAACCATTACACCATCCGTACTGCCTGTTGAAATTTCAACACTACTGCGCAATTGTTCAACCAGTCATGATGTTATGCCTCCTAGTGGTTTATATTATTAATTATGCCACTGATTTGGGTACATATATATCACTAGTTACCCAATGGTGAATGCTGACACCACACCCACACACCCAGCCACAGGTCCGCCTTAGATTTAGGTGGCACAGGTCCCTGCCAGGTCACCCATAGATCAATAATGGACATCATGAGCCTGTATTCATGCTTCAGAAAGATTATGGCATGTATTCAATTAAAGTCGGAACTGCCGTCTTGTCGGAAAGACGTCAGTTTCCGACTTTTTTAGGTCGTATAGTGGTCCACCCTATTCATTTGAGCTGCCGTTTTTACGACAGGTCGGCAATTCCGACTTGTCAGAAAACACGTGGATCGGCAGATTAGCTGCAGATCCACGTGTTTTGTCGGATTTGCGGCCAAATCCGACAGCTTTTAGCCCCGTTTCTGACAATGTCAAACAGACTTTAAAAAAAGTCGGATTGACATTGTCGAGAACGGCCAAATCCTGTCAGATTTGGCTGCAAATTGAATACTGCGTTGTCGGATTCTTTCCGTCAGAGAGGATCCGACATGCATTGAATAGACCCCAATTAGGCAATGTTTAATTCATTTAAAGGATTAAAAACAATGCATCACAATGGTGTCAGAAAACATCAGTATACAGTAGTAAAAGTAAAACAACAAATACTTGTATCTGCATTAAGCCTAAATAAATATACGGAGAATAAAGCAGGATTATATAATGTAATATCACAGTGATACAAATGTGTTTTTGAACATTTATTTTATGATAAAGCTTTTTTAGCCGTTCTGGTTGTTTTGGATCCGTCTCTTACACGGTCTTAGGCCCTGATTCAGAGGTGAACACAGAGGTCTCAGCGCTGAATATTCGGCACAGTGGATATGAGACGATATGCTTTTGCCGCAGGAGCCGTCTTTTGTAAAGAGACGAGCGAGTACGGCTTCTCAGGTCCACTGCTTGTGTCCGAAGACGCTACACTGGTTGCACATCGGGAATATCGCACCATTGGACCTCCTATATTTGCTCTGAAGACACAGTTGCGGGCTGAGACACGCCATCAAGACAGTTGAGAAAACATATGCTTTTTAGATGCCACGCCCCTGTTACCTCCCGCAAGCAATCGCTGCCTGCCAATCAAACGGCAGCTGAAGCTGCACTGCGACCGCCATTGCAGGACCATCGCAGCACATGCGCAGTTCAGCAAAGACACACGCGCAGAACTGAAACCATCGCCCAACGAAACTGCAGCCGCCTTTAAATCAGGTGCTGGGTTTTTACTCGATGTCCTCTTTTTACTTGTTGATCTTTATTACATTTGGCAAAAGGTTATAATAAAATGAAGAGCCACTTGTAGAGCTACAGGACACCTTTCAAGCTGTCTGTACGGCCACTTATAAATGATGAATTCGTTTTTCTTAGCAATTTAATCAGATTTTCAAACAATACCATTCCGATTCCCCGGGGGTGCCTAAAAGGCCAGTATGCACAGATGGAGCCGGTGCCTGCTATAAATATAGATTAAGTGGCGAGCCATACCATCGTGGGAAAATAATTCACTTTGTTTAAGCTCTTTCGATAAATAGTGCAAGTTATTACAGTGATGCTGAAAAGCCTTCCCTCCCGTACACACGCTGGAATGTTCCACACTCACAGCAGCACACAGCAGTCACCATGTATCAGGAATGCAGACGCACAATAATGTGTATATAAACAGTAATAAAGTGTATAAACACCGTAGATGTTTGCTGACTGGTGCTGTGTTATGCAGCAGGGTGTGTGGGAAGCAAGCTATGGAAGTCACTTATTAAACTATCATTTCTTTCACTGCAATATGCTGTTAGTGGTTCTTAACTAAGAGGTTTCCAAGGCTGTCTTCCATAGCGAAGTTGGGAGGAGAAGTGAGAAAGAAACTGTATGGTTGACGCACTAAAGAAAAATGTATTCATTATAAAATGTAACCTTTATTGGATATATATTAAAATACACTGCTCAAAAAAATAAAGGGAACACTTAAACAACACAATGTAACTCCAAGTCAATCACACTTCTGTGAAATCAAACTGTCCACTTAGGAAGCAACACTGATTGACAATCAATTTCACATGCTGTTGTGCAAATGGAATAGACAACAGGTGGAAATTATAGGGAATTAGCAAGACACCCCCAATAAAGGAGTTGTTCTGCAGGTGGTGACCACAGACCACTTCTCAGCTCCTATGCTTTCTGGCTGATGTTTTGGTCACTTTTGAAAGCTGGTGGTGCTTTCACTCTAGTGGTAGCATTAGACGGAGTCTACAACCCACACAAGTGGCTCAGGTAGTGCAGCTCATCCAGGATGGCACATCAATGCGAGCTGTGGCAAGAAGATTTGCTGTGTCTGTCAGCGTAGTGTCCAGAGCATGGAGGCGCTACCAGGAGACAGGCCAGTACATCAGGAGATGTGGAGGAGGCCGTAGGAGGGCAACAACCCAGCAGCAGGACCGCTACCTCCGCCTTTGTGCAAGGAGGAACAGGAGGAGCACTGCCAGAGCCCTGCAAAATGACCTCCAGCAAGCCACAAATGTGCATGTGTCTACTCAAACGATCAGAAACAGACTCCATGAGGGTGGTATGAGGGCCCGACGTCCACAGGTGGGGGTTGTGCTTACAGCCCAACACCGTGCAGGACGTTTGGCATTTGCCAGAGAACACCAAGATTGGCAAATCCGCCACTGGCGCCCTGTGCTCTTCACAGATGAAAGCAGGTTCTCACTGAGCACATGTGACAGACGTGACAGAGTCTGGAGACGCCAAGGAGAACGATCTGCTGCCTGCAACATCCTCCAGCATGACCGGTTTGGCAGTGGGTCAGTAATGGTGTGGGGTGGCATTTCTTTGGGGGGCCGCACAGCCCGCCATGTGCTCGCCAGAGGTAGCCTGACTGCCATTAGGTACCGAGATGAGATCCTCAGACCCCTTGTGAGACCATATGCTGGTGCGGTTGGCCATGGGTTCCTCCTAATGCAAGACAATGCTAGACCTCATGTGACTGGAGTGTGTCAGCAGTTCCTGCAAGATGAAGGCATTGATGCTATGGACTGGCCCGCCCGTTCCCAAGACCTGAATCCAATTGAGCACATCTGGGACATCATGTCTCGCTCCATCCACCAATGCCACGTTGCACCACAGACTGTCCAGGAGTTGGCGGATGCTTTAGTCCAGGTCTGGGAGGAGATCCCTCAGGAGACCATCCGCCACCTCATCAGGAGCATGCCCAGGCATTGTAGGGAGGTCATATAGGCACGACACACTACTGAGCCTCATTTTGACTTGTTTTAAGGACATTACATCAAAGATGAATCATTCCTGTAGTGTGTTTTTCCACTTTAATTTTGAGTGTGACTCCAAATCCAGACCTCCATGGGTTAATAAATTTGATTTCCATTGATAATTTTTGTGTGATTTTGTTGTCAGCACATTCAACTATGTAAAGAACAAAGTATTTAATTAGAATATTTCATTAATTCAGATCTAGGATGTGTTATTTTAGTGTTCCCTTTATTTTTTTGAGCAGTGTATATTGCATTTATTCGACCCAGACTACAGTGAGACATAAGAGTTAAAATCAGACAAACTAACGTATATGTGAATCCTAATAGATTGAGAAATGTGAATAAAGAGTTAAAAGGTGTGTCCGCGTGTGTTTTCTGTGTTTAGCACTTGTAAGATTACTATGCCTATTCCAGTGCTATCAAAGATCGGTCACTTACAGTGTTTTAAATTGATTATATATCGGCTGTCGCAGTTGATACTAGTAGTTCACTCTGTCCAAGTTAACAGTTTTAAATAATTGGTCCTATCACTTATACACCATTTACTCAATAGAAATATCTCCTGAGGAGCCACTCCTTGTATAAAGACTGGGGGGGTCATTCCGAGTTGTTCGCTCTGTATTTTTTTCTCGCAACGGAGCGATTAGTCGCTAATGCGCATGCGCAATGTCCGCAGTGCGACTGCGCCAAGTAAATTTGCTATGCAGTTAGGTATTTTACTCACGGCATTACAAGGTTTTTTCTTCGTTCTGGTGATCGTAATGTGATTGACAGGAAGTGGGTGTTTCTGGGCGGAAACTGGCCGTTTTATGGGTGTGTGCGAAAAAACGCTACCGTTTCTGGGAAAAACGCGGGAGTGGCTGGAGAAACGGAGGAGTGTCTGGGCGAACGCTGGGAGTGTTTGTGACGTCAAACCAGGAACGAAACTGACTGAACTGATCGCAGTTGCCGAGTAAGTGTGGAGCTACTCAGAAACTGCTAAGAAGTGTTTATTCGCAATTTTGCTAATCTTTCGTTCGCAATTTTGATAAGCTAAGATTCACTCCCAGTAGGCGGCGGCTTAGCGTGTGCAAAGCTGCTAAAAGCAGCTTGCGAGCGAACAACTCGGAATGAGGGCCTATATTATCTAACAGCCCACATATAATTCAAACCTTTCTTGGTCCTATTTTGACAGACTAATAGGGTGTGTACACACGGTGAGATAACTCTGTGAGATTTTGACTATATAGTCAAAATCTTATGAAAAGTTAGTGCATATCTCATGGTGCTAGGCAGCTTGCAATACAGATTCGATCCCGATGCGCGCTCCCGTGGGGTCGGTATCGTAAGGCTAGATAGACTGTGCAGGCAAGTCAATCTTGACTATCTAGTGTACAATCTAGTACAAAGTATAGTCAAAATTAGCACTTAGTCAAAATCGTACATAGACAAAATCTCATGCACAGATAGTCAAAATCTGTCCTATCTGTGCTATCTGGGCTCTGGGGGAGTTCAAGGGAAATCGCATAGTCAAAATCCAACATAGCAGGGATCTCACCGTGTGTACACACCCTAAGAATGTAGAGAATGTTATTTCCCTTAGGGGTGTGGCAACCCCACTTATAATATAATGTTTGTCTCTAGGAACCAGGGTTACGTTCTACTGGAACATACACTTCCCTATATCAAGACAGATTAAATTTACTGTCTGTTATTAGTTTCATTAGGAAGTGTCAAAAATTCAGGGATATAGCAGTCCCAATAGAAATATGGAACGACCCCCATGCATCCTAGTCTTTTAGAATATGTGATTACCACTGTGTAGTTCAGCATATAATATAGACTGGTGCTATGTATTTGTGTTAAAAATGTCACACTAATATCTTTTGCAATGTTGCAGTGTGTGTTCTGGCTCTGGCTGTCTATTTGTTAGCTATCTATTAAATGCTGATAAGCTTTACAGCCCTTGCTCTTATAACACTTCTCCCAGTGGTTACTGTTACTATATTCTGTTCATGCAGCTGCTATCAAGTTTTAAATGTTGCCAATTCGCTCAACACAACATTGATACATTTATGTTATTCCTCTTGCAGCCACTCAGTTTTGTGAACATGTCTCACTGTAACTACATTTTATGGAGACCTTATGACCTTCATGATCAGGGCCGGTTCTGGGGCTTTGCGCGCCCCAGGCGGCAATGGGGAGTGTGGCTTCGTACAGGGGGCGTGGTCATTTACGCCCCCTGTACAGACTACTGTAGTGCTCTGAAATGTGCCCCCAGCTGCCACTGGCCGCTGTGAAGCCCTTCGTGGAGAGGTCCTTTAATGTGCGGTGCGCGATGACGTCATCGCGCACAGCAAAGGTCCTCTCCACGAAGGGAAACTAGACGCGTAGCGCCTAGTTCCCTTCGTGGAGAGGACCTTTGCTGTGCGGTGTGCGATGACGTCATCGCACACCGCACAGTAAAGGACCTCTCCACGAAGGGAAACTCTAGTTTCCCTTCACAGCGGCCAGCGGCAGCAGGGGGCAGCGGGGGGCACAGCAGCAGCGGATCTTGCCCTGGTGCGGCGCCCTCCGGATGGCGGCGCCCCGGGCAAAAGTCCTGCTTGCCTGCGGCAAGAGCCGCTACTGTTCATGATACATTCAGTGACTATGGTAATTAACACAGAGTTTGGGATCTATGGCAAAATGCTGATTTTCACTATCTCTGCTGGTTCAAATGTGATAAATCAGATCCGGTCATATAATTAAAATTGGTCAGTGGACATGAGTATAACTATCCTATCATCAGATATACCTATATAGTTCTCCACCAATCAGTGGAATTTCCTTGTCAATAGAGATTATCCATTATCAGCATATAACATTAATGCATGGATTGTAAATTCTAACATTGAATGTTCTATCATCAGGCACATATGTATCTGGTTATCATCTCTCTATCAATGGAGACTGTCAGTTATTGCGGTGCAATATTAATACATTTGTTTTGTAACATAAGACACTAGACACACGCGGACACGCTGTGCCCTACACGCGTGTTTCACTGCACTAACGGCAGCTTTGTGTATGCCAACATGTATTGCCTTTACTAAACAAAATGATCTCCTATATAATAGCCCAGATCTGTGACTCTGTGCCTGGGTCTCTAACGCTGGGCGTGGCTAGGAGCTCTCATTGGGTCAGCGGCAGGTCTATCACACCCAGTCCGCAGCTGCGTTAGGAAATGAGTCACAGATAGGAGATGTATGTACTTTGTTGCCCCTGGGCCCCCACATGCCTTAATCCGGCCCTGACAGGAGCAAACACCTGCCAGTACATGCGGTACAAGGGCACGGCAGCGTAGGACATCTCCACCATGCCCACCCCGACAGCGGTCACGTAGGCCAGCAAGGTCTTGTTGCGGGTCCTCCAGTCGTACTGTGATTCGCCGCTCCAGAACCCAGTGGCGCACCCGGGGGGGTTTCCGAGCACCCAGAAACCCCCCTCCACCTAAAAAATAAAAATGTTTTTTTTTTTTTTTTTTTGCTGCATGAGTATTATTAATGGCTGTCTAGCGGCCTCTGCAGCCTGCTGTCTTCCTGGTGGCATTTGTAAGTGCTTAATAAAAGTTTACTTTATTTTAATTATAGTACATATATATCCATGTGCATACATATATACATATGTATATACATACATACATACATATAAACACACACATATATGATATATATACGTGTGTATATATACGTACTGTATATATGTGTATGCATGTTTAATATGCCATGTATATGTATATATATATATATATATACAAAATAGAGAATTCAGCACTCACCATAGCAAGCTCACTTGTCCTCACAACATCAATAAATGTATATATATATATATATATAAATATATATATATATATATATACACACACAGACATACTAGTTTTATGGACCCAGCATATGCTGGGTCACCTCAGTCCCCACCCCCGTGGTTGGCTCCACCCAGTTCTGGAAAATCCCCCATGCAAATCCTGCGTTTGCCACTGGAACCCCTGGCCACCCCCCCCTTTCCCCCTTGGCCGCACATTCCGTCCAGGCCAGAACGCTGCACCACAGCCCCCAGCTCCGGCTCTGCGCCCTCTGCACTGACATCATCCAGCTCACTCCGTCACTTGCCGCCAGAAGCGCCGCTCTCACTCAGTAATGGCATGCGTGAGTCGGGACTGGAGCCGGAGGACCAGAGCTCATTTCCCCGTGCGGCTTTCTGCACCTGCCTGAGGCTGGCGACTGAGTAGCGGGTACCTTATGCCGGATGTGGGGGCTGCGGTACTTGGGCACTTGGGACCTAACCATACTTAGCTCATACCTAAATAGCGCCTGCTTCAGGTGTTTAGGCAGCAGGTCATCATTATCCAGCACCCCCTCCCCCACCTACGACACCCCCGCACCAGCCCCTCCCCCACCCACTGCACCCCCGCAACCGCCACTCCCCCACCCACGGCACCCCTGCAACCGCCCCTCCCCCACCCACGGCACCCCCTCCCCCAGCCGCCACTCCCCAACCACAGCATCTACTAGGTGATTCATCAGGCCCTGCATGCGCTATTCACGCCATTGCAATGGGCTATGCCCCTTAACCATATCACGCCCTTTGTCCGTGCAATATTTAACCACTCACAAAATTATGATTGGAGGTAATACTCCATATAATAAAAATATTGCACGCCCCAAGGGCGTGCAAGGGTTAAGGGGGTGTAGCCCCTTACGACGGTGTGAAGAGCGCCCGTGGGGCGCAATGAATCACCTAGTTCTATATAATCATGGAGGTGGGATTAAGCCAGAAACTTATATAACAAAGTATGGGCGTGGTTCATTGGGTCAACCCTAACTAGGTCAACAGACATTAGGTCGACCACTATTGGTCAACAGTGAGTAGGATGACATCTGAAATAGGTCGACGTGGTCATGAGGTCGACAAGGGAAAATATTGACATGAGGGTTTTTTTTCTTCAGTTTTTTGCTGATGTTTTCTTTGTAAAATGACCGGGAACCCCAATTAGTGCACCGTGTCCCCTCGCTTCGCTCGCCATGCTTTGGGCAAGGTTGCTATTCCCTATCATAGTCCACATGGATCATAAACTAAGAAAAAGTTTAAAAAACAGTGATCGACCTATTGACTGTCGACCTAAAGACCGGATACCACAAAGTATATTGGTGTCCATTATTAGTGCACTGTTATACTTGGTCCATTTTTCGGGCATTTGTGCTTTGAAGCATGCTTGCCTACCCTACCGGAACCTATCCTGATTTTTCAGCCCGCACCTGCCCGCTTCCTAGGGAAAAAAGCACCGAAAATAAAGCAATTGCGTTAAGGGTGTGAGGCTAAAAATCTCTCCCTATATAAGAAATACTCTATTTAAATAGTTTTAGGGGGTCATTCCGAGTTGATCGTAGCTGTGCTAAATTTAGCACAACTACGATAATCTTCCCTGACATGCGGGGGGACGCCCAGCACAGGGCTAGTCCGCCCCGCATGTCAGTCCGCCCCCCCCCCCCCCGCAGAAGTGCAAAGGAATCGCACAGCGGCGATACCTTTGCACTTCAACAGTAGTTCACGACCAGAGCAGCTTTAACGTGCTGGCCGGGAGCTACTCATCGCTCCCCGGCCCGCAGCGGCTGCATGTGACATCACGCAGCCGCTGTGGCCCGCCCCCCGTTTGGTCCGGCCAGGCCTGCATTGGCCAGGCCACACCCACAAAACGGCGGCTAAACAGCGGCCAAATGCCACCGTTCCGCCCCCTCCCACCCAGCGATCGCCTCTGCCTGTCAATCAGGCAGAGGCGATCGCATTCCTGCTACGGCCTTCGGCCGTCTGGCATGCACCGGCGCACTATGGCGCCGGCTCATGCGCAGTAGGGACCCGTTCACTCTGCTGCATTAAAAAGCAGCGAGTGAACGGGTCAGAATGACCCCCTTAGTGTATAATTCTAAGACATTTTACACTGGACAATGTATTCCTGCTATGCCTCAGAATGTAGAGGAAACAGCTTAATACGGATTAATGTAATGCTTCACAAATCAATTTTTCCAGACATCTTTAACAAAAATACATCTGATTATCACGGTCAGAATGTCACCTCTGCCCGACATCTTCTTACTGACTTATTAGCCTCAAGAACTCCAGTCGATGTTATTTCCTCCTTTTCCTCTTTCTCTTTAAATAGATGGCGGAATTTGTCTCAGAAGCTTAAGACTTTATTTTTGAAGGAACATCATTATATCTAACTCCCATTCTGCATATCAGCCCAATCTGGCTACATTTATTTCTACATTAATTATTTAGCTGCTATGGTCCAGTGAAACTCAGTGAAATTGAAATCATTTGAAGCTTGGGGATGAACAGAGAGAGGTGTCACTTGCCTCCTATAAACCAATCTTATTTTTCTATCTTGTTGGGTGCTTTCCGCTCCATGTAATTGTAGTTGGTGCCTGGGCCAGAATAGTAATGCTACCAAACCTTTATTCTGAATGTTAGAGCTGTTATTCTAATGGACCGTCATTTTAATTAAATTCGGATGCATCCTCGCTTTTCTATTATTCATTATTTATCTATTTGTTACAGAGAGAGAGGGGGAATCAGATTCATGGATCCGTGCCGACGTGATAGCAGGAAAATCCATGGGACATATATAAATGTGTTTCTTTTTATCAAGGGCAGAGATAAAAATACATAAAATAACAGCAAAAGAGACAGGAAAAGTATAAGAATTTTTTTTTGAATGATGCGCCCGTTTCCTGTGTTTGCACGCATTGTTAGATGTGCACCAACATTCACAGGGACTGTCAAGGGAATCAAAGGATGAGATGCACTAATCCGTGCAGTCAGCTGTAGAATGTGTTTCATGCCACTGGTTCTGGTATTCTGAACAAAGTTGCAGACTTCTTTGGGATTATGACGAAAACTCTGTAAATGAGAAAGTCAGTCTAAAGCATAGGTATGCTATAAGAGATAAACTCATCCGTCAAGCCAAAGCTGTTATAAATTCTAGCTGTGTTGATCCACAAGAGGTGCTGCAGTTACTTATTTGTTCTTATGGATGGGGAAAAAAATTTCTTATCCCACTAAATGACAAATCTCATTTGTGATGCTTCATGATGTAAAACTTCCACTAACACAATGACTAATTATTACATCTAATATTCATATGGGACTTGTAGTGTTGGAAACGGGGCTGGGACGGGTAGTACTGGAAACCAGGTTGGGACTGGCAGTGCTGGAGACTGGGCTGGAATTGGCGATATTGTAGACCGGACTTGAACCGGTGACGCTGGAGACCGGGCTTGAACCGGTGACGCTGAAGACCGGGCTTGAACCGGGGATGCTGGAGACCGGGTTTGAACTGGAGGCGCTGGAGACCGGGCTTGAACTGGTGACGCTGGAGACCGGACTTGCACTGGAGGTGCTGGAGACCGGACTTGCACTGGAGGTGCTGGAGACCGGGGCTGAACTGGTGACGCTGGAGACTGGGCTTGAACTGGTGACGCTGGAGACCGGGCTTGAACTGGTGACGCTGGAAACCGGACTTGCACTGGAGGTGCTGGAGACCGGACTTGCACTGGAGGTGCTGGAGACCGGGGCTGAACTGGTGACGCTGGAGACTGGGCTTGAACTGGTGACGCTGGAGACCGGGCTTGAACTGGTGACGCTGGAGACCGGGCTTGAACCGGTGATGCTGGAAACCGGGCTTGAACTGGTGACTCTGGAGACCGGGCTTGAACCGGTGACGCTGGAGACAGGGCTTGAACCGGTGACGCTGTTGACCGGGCTTGAACTGGTGGCGATAGAGTCCGGACTGCGACCGGTGATGTTGGTGTGCAGCAGCAAAGTAGTGCATGAACACTGCAGAGAATGCTGTTGAGCCAAGGGACACTAGCAAGAAGCGACTTTGCACTGGCTACCCAGGAAGAGCTTTTATAGGGGCTGCTGGTTGCCGATTGGTAGTTAGAGTCAGCTGGTTGGTTTTCCACTGGTGATGCGGCAGTCAGGTGATCCCACTGAAGATGGCGATGCCCAGTAGACAATGGTAGCCGCATGGACGAATACGCTTGGACAGCGTGCGGCCCCACAGTACAGGAAGTGGTGGCAGCAGAGTTGGAGCAGCGGGCAGCAGCTGGAAGACAATGGACCCCAGGGAAACTCCACAGGAGATGTGACAGGCACCAGAGCAGTAAGTATCAGGCAGGGGAGACCTTGACAGGTGTCCAAAAATGTATCACATAAAGAAATTATAATCTGATTACAGACGTAGCAGTAGTAAAATTATTTTTATAATTATACGTGGCCATTTCTTGTATGCTTCTCCCATGGCACCAGCAGATATGCAATAATTTTGGGTTGGAGAACATAATATAAATGGTTGGCATTCATCTAAGAGAATAAGTAACGTGTAGCTACTATTTAAGTAGCTTTGGGTTTATAAATGAGCTGCAATGTAATCATGACAAGATTATTTCCACATAGGCCTAGGACTAAAACTGTACAATGATCTATTGTGAGATGGAGTGGAGCTGTGACTACTGCTGTGTGGGTGTGACCAGTGTTGTGTGGGTGTGGTCAGTGCTGTGTGGGTGTGGCCAGTGCTGTGAGCATACCTCCCAGCATGACCCTCTCCAGGAGGGACACAATGCTCTGCTCCTGGACTTCCCTCTTAATGTATAATTGCCACCACCTGTGCTGAAACACCTTTCTTATCCATTAAACTGTTCGAAACAGGTGATGGCAATCATAAATTAAGAGGAAATTCCAGGAGCAGAGCGTTGTGTCCCTTCTGGAGAGGGTCATGTTGGGAGGTATGCTGTGATGGTGTGGTCAGTTCCAGGCTTGGACTGGCCCACAGGGGTACAGGGGAAACCACCAGTAGGCCCCACTGCCTGGGGGCCCCTCCTCCTCTAGGGATCAGGTTCTAGACTGTGCACTTGATTATATATTAATTGTATACATATGTTACCTTATACTGCACAGGATTATGATGTATTCTCTACAGTACATTGCTGTCATTAATCTGGCACATTATCATGCATGCACTAGCATTAATTACTATATAAATTATCAAGCAGTCCAGACCAGGTACTCTATAATGGTTAGCCAAACCTCTTTGGTGGCTGGCCACACCCCCTTTGGAGGCTGGCCACACCTCTAATCATGGGCATCTACCATCTAATCATGGGTCCCTACCACTGCATACACCCGGTGGGCTCTTCATGCTCTAGTCCGACACTGGTCAGTGCTGTGTGGGTGTTTCCAGTGCTGTGTGGGTGTGGCCAGTCCCATGAGGACGTTTAAACCCCCTACACTGTAAGCTCCACTGGCTCCCTAAAGACATAACAATTGAAAACAGCCACACAGCTAGTCATTATTGTGCTCATGTGATGAAGGGCCTTTTTTATGTGGAGGCCTGGAGCTGTACCTCAATCCATCCTATTGTTTATCCAGCTCTGGATGTTGGAAAACAGTGTTTAGAAATAGATGGAGTACTTTGGCCCTATTTTAGTGACAGACATTTAGGATACATACTGTATGGTGCACCAGCAATTCTAACTGGAAGTGTCAAGGCAATGCTGTATGTACAGTAACCTGGCATAGGAAATCATGTCATTTTTTATTTTTTGGGCCATGGTTCAAATGACATTGGTTTGGAGGTTTCTTTGAATGATAAGGTTTTGCAAATTCCAAGCTCACTGTGATAGAATAGTAGTGATTGCCATCTGGTGGCCATGTAATGTATTGCAGAGGATGTGCTTTACTAATACCTCTGGTAATATTTTACTCATGGTAAAAATAATTTTCTAATATACAGTAGTCACTTTTCTGGGTGGACAAATAGCTACTACGTGCATCACTTGAGGACCTTTTCATCGATATTGAGAAATAGGCCCTGTTATTTATCATTCCTTATTATGAAAATAATGAATGCTTTTTAGTACCTATTTATTAAAGTACTCTTGCTGGGACAGAAGCTACGGCAAGGGGGTGTCCTGGCGGAGAGCTTGAGACAACCCTTTTTATCGCTGTCACTTTGCTGCCTATTATGACATTGTGCATAAACAGCCATGAGGTCCCATATGCAAACTATAATTTTACAAAATGGCCGCCGGACAGGTTGGAGGTTGCAAGAGAGGCAGTGCAGATCTGTCTCCTGAATGTCATAGGATCCAAGTGGCAAACACCATCTGAAATTGGCATTAGCCAGCCTGGTCAAACTGGGTAAACGGACAAGACTACAATCACATGGCAAAATAAAGGGGACTGTAATACTTATTAGCCTTTTGTAGAAGACACGTTTGATATCCCAGGCGTTAGGTTAATGCTAAATAGCCCTGATACTTAAAATCATGGAGATACTACTGCTTCCACATGATATAAGTCAAAAATATTCTTGACAAATAAGCCCAAGAGATGACCAGCCCTTGGTCAGATGGCCTTCTCAGGCCATACATTGCAGAATCTGCTCCTTTTCTGGCATTTATCTCTCCATGTTCCGTTCATTGATTTTCTATTGTGAGCTGAATACATCGGGATCTGTATCACCCTTCCATTGTAGGGTCCTTGGCTAGGCATCTGTAGTTTTTCTTCCAGCAGTTAAACAGGAATTACTCTGTGGAGTCTACAATAGAACATGAAGAGATTAGTTGCCACAGGTTGTGCTTTTATTATCTACAACCATGGTGACATCTCGGAGC
Source organism: Pseudophryne corroboree (assembly GCF_028390025.1). NCBI lineage: Eukaryota > Metazoa > Chordata > Amphibia > Anura > Myobatrachidae > Pseudophryne > Pseudophryne corroboree. Next base: position 61,629,952 of record NC_086444.1, on the reverse strand, counting down.
AGTGATACAAGGTTCTATAGTTCCATATCTCGTCCTTGTACAGAGAAGCCACAGACTTTCACCCAGACATCTCCACTAGTGATAAATGAAATGCGCATGTTGTCAAACAAACAAGCTGTCATTAGACGGCCCGCTTATATGCATTAATCTCTGATTTTATTAATGAAATATTTAGTTTGCCTTCATATGAGTCACGGATAAAGGGGGTCATTCCGAGTTGTTCGCTCGTTATTTTTTTCTCGCAACGGAACGATTAGTCGCTAATGCGCATGCGCAATGTCCGCAGTGCGACTGCGCCAAGTAAATTTGCTATGCAGTTAGGTATTTTACTCACGGCATTACGAGGTTTTTTCTTCGTTCTGGTGATCGGAGTGTGATTGACAGGAAGTGGGTGTTTCTGGGCGGAAACTGGCCGTTTTATGGGAGTGTGTGAAAAAACGCTACCGTTTCTGGGAAAAACGCGGGAGTGGCTGGAGAAACGGAAGAGTATCTGGCCGAACGCTGGGTGTGTTTGTGACGTCAAACCAGGAACGACAAGCACTGAACTGATCGCAGATGCCGAGTAAGTCTGGAGCTACTCAGAAACAGCTAAGAAGTGTCTATTCGCAATTCTGCTAATCTTTCGTTCGCAATTTTAATATGCTAAGATTCACTCCCAGTAGGCGGCGGCTTAGAATGTGCAAAGCTGCTAAAAGCAGCTTGCGAGCGAACAACTCGGAATGACCCCCAAAATTTGAACTCAATTCTGACAGTTTCTGAAACATATATACAGTATATATATATATATATATATATATATATATAGGGAACCACCGCACTCGCCATACCTAGAAATGGGGTGCACTCAAAATACAGTTTTAAAACTTGCTTTATCAGTTGTGTATTCCATCATAATAACTTAAGTTCTGCTTTAAATGCATACATATATACACAGGGAAGCAGCTGACACAGGTTAAGAGTAAATGAGCTTAGAAAGGTTAATTAATAATGAACCACATATATACATATACAGGGAACCACCACACTCGCCATACCCAGAATAGGGGTGCACGCCTGCACTCACCACCCCCAGGCTGGGGAGCAATGGCCTGTGATCGCATTGCTTAAATGATATTACACCGAGAGCCCAGCACTCACCTTACTAAGCTCATTCACCTCTATACATCAGAACATAAATAAATAATGGGGTTTTAGTTCATGGATTGTACAATGCATTTAAGCTTGCAGCCCAACTTCACGGGACCCCATCTCACTGCAAGTCCTACTCTATCACCTCGACTTTAAAAACCTGGCCATTGCAATCACATCAGAGAAAAATGAAAATTGTGCTTTCAGATTTAAAGCTCCCCTGCTAACTAACTTATGGCTTTTAAAGGTGAGTCAGTCACCCACACAGCTTACAAATTACCACTGTTCCGATGTATTGCGGTGAATGAACTGACTAAGGTGAGTGCTGGGTTCTCTGTGTAATATTATTTAAGCAATGTGATCACAGGCCATTGCACCCCGGCCTGGGGTTGGTGAGTGCAGGCGTGCACCCCTATTCTGGGTATGGCGAGTGTGGTGGTTCCCTGTATATGTATATATGTGGTTCATTATTAATTAACCTTTCTAAGCTCATTTACTCTTAACCTGTGTCAGCTGCTTCCCTGTGTATATATGTATGCATTTAAAGCAGAACTTAAGTTATTATGATGGAATACACAACTGATAAAGCAAGTTTTAAAACTGTATTTGAGAGAAATTTATCCTCATAGATGATAAATTTGACCCATTCCCTAAGAACCCTTCCTGGCACCCCTAAAGGTTGGATACTAGCATCATCCTGCAATTTGGCCTTCTATGGGCAATGGTTTTGAACCCACCTTAAAAACGACCCTTTATAAAATCTCCCCCTTCTGTATGTCAGTGACTTGTAGCAAACTCTGAGAGGAATTTCACAAAATGTGACAGCATGCAGTAAGAAACATCTGAGCCTAAGAATAGCTTGTCTAGTTAAAGATTGATATTCACAGCCATCCCATCGGTCATATTGGCTAATGCTTATGGTGCTTTTGCTCCAGGGGCACCTGGCAGACTTGATGGTGAGATTGGCTGCAATTTAAGGGGTACCGGCTAAAGTCTTGCATGGGGCAGAGCCGGATTAAGGGGGGGGGGGGTCCCGGGGATACGTACCCCCGGGCCTCCCTTTCCAAAAGGGCCCCCTGCCACACCACAGATCGGATCTCTCTTCCGATCCAATCTGTGGTGCTGTAGAGATGTGCCCTGTGTTCCAGGGCACATCAGAGCGGCAGGGTGCAGGGGATCTGCGTCCCCTGCAGAGTACAGCGGTGGCCGGCGCTGGGGCAGTGTGTCTGTCCCCAGCGCCTGTCAGTAAGCGGTGGGTGTCCGGTGCAGGGACCAGGTGTTTCCCTGCACCAGACTGGAAGTGGCGACGGGCAGCGGCGCTTCAAACTTGGCACCGTTTTGGCAGCCAATCTGAAGCGCTGGCGGCGGGAGTTCAAATCCGGCGCCGTCCGTGAGCCAATCAGGGCTCGCGGGGTGCCGGCCAATCAGAAGATGGCGCGGCGAGCCAATCGGTGCCCGCCGCGTCATAGGCCCTGCCCCCGGCATCTGAAGTAAGACGCCGGGCGGGAGCCGAAGAAGACGGCCGCGCGGAAGAGCGCAGAAGACACCGGGCGGGAGCTGAAGAGGGAGGCTGCGCTGAAGAGCAGTGAAGAGCCGGACGGAGGGAGAAGAGCTCCGGTGGCCGCTGAAGAAGCCGGAAGACGCCGTGCTCCTGATGGAAGATGACCCGGACCAGGTGAGGCTAATCTCACCCCCCCATCCTTTCCTCCCTAGACTTTCAGGGATCGGGCACTAGGCCCGTAGGTACAGTCAGGCCCTCCCGGCCTGTGGCCATTTATAGTCGGGCCCTCCCGGCCTAAGGGCGCATGGTGGGCATTAGGCCCTGTTAATAGGTGTGCCCCCCACCCCTCTCTTCAATAGGGGCCCCACTGTCTAAAGTACCCCGGGCCCCCCATGGTCTTAATCCGGCTCTGGCATGGGGCACCAAATTGGTCATGGATTGCTCTGTACATATGGGTCTACTGTACATTTACAAGTAATCGAAGACCATAAATAAAAGACAAAGAGAACAGTCACTTTTAATTCTAGACATAATAAAAAATGTAAGATTCTCCATATAAGTTCTTGAATATTTTTATTTTATTTTTATTTATTTGTTACAAATATCATTTACTATTGTATATAAAAAATAAGTAAATATCAGTGTCTGGTAAGTGGAAGAAGACCCGTAATCAGCTATTTTTGTTCTCAACCTTCCATTTCATGTGTATAAGACATAAATAATATATTCCCCATAAGATTGAAGTCGGAGGATATGGTATTATCCCTGACGCATGCCTCACGTCTGCGCTGATAAATGCTGTGCAGGTTCCTATCCCTGCTGACAACGCTCTGTGTTGCACTTACATATTTATTTAGCTTTTTATTTTAGCACTGCTGTAAGGATAGAAGAGCGGCCTTTCAGGAAGGGAAGGCTGCTCATATCTACTCCCGGGACCACTAACAGAGTCTTCATAAGTCAAGTGATCATTAGCTATAGAAGTATTTACATATAAAATATAAGTCGGGGAATTGCAGTTAGGTAAGCTGGTATGAGAGACGCCATGTCTGGAGACTCCTGTGATGTTTCGTGCTTTCTGAAGTGTGCTGGATCTACAAACAACTGGATTATAGATTTTGCAGTCTTGTGTTCTGTCTTTTTTAAACAAGAAATAAGGAGGTTCCTGGGCTCTGCGATGATCCCATAGGGGGAATTGTTACTAAAGGAATATATTATACATTTCAATTCTTTTCTTATTGGCTAGTGAGATGCAAACACAGGCTGCCCAATTCATGGCAATGTGTGGCTTTAATAAGGGGCTGATTTGGGTCATTAGGTTGACAGTCGACAGTCATTAGGTCGACCACTATTGGTCGACATGCATTAGATCAACATGGTCACTAGGCCGACATGGTCATTAAGTCGACATGAACAAGTTTATGAGTTGTTGTTTTTTTAGTTTTTTTGGTGTCGCTTTATTATTATTACCAGTTATTTATATAGCGCACACATATTCCGCAGCACTTTACAGAGAATATTTGGCCATTCACATTAGTCCCTGCCCCAGTGGAGCTTACAATCTATATTCCCTATCACATGTACACCACACACACACACACACACACACACACATTCACACTAGGGTTAATTTTGTTAGGAGCCAATTAACCTACCAGTATATTTTTGGATTGTGGGAGGAAACCGGAGTACCCGGAGGAAACCCACACAAGCACGGGGAGAATATACAAACTCCACACAGTTAGGGCCATGCTGGGAATCAAACCCATGACCTCAGTGCTGTGAGGCAGTAATGCTAACCATTACACCACCCGTACTGCCATCCGTACAGTGACGGGGAACCCCAATTAGTGTACCATATCCCCTCACATAGCTCGCTTCGCTCGTCATGCTTCGGGCAAGTTGCCTCGCTCCGCTACCGCTACGCTCGGCACAGGTTACCGTTCCCAATTGTAGTCCACGTGGATCGTAAAGTATGAAAAGGTTAAAAAAATTAACAAAAAAATTGAATAACGTATGTCGACCTTTTTCCATGTTGACCTAGTGCATGTCGACCAATAGTGGTCGACCTAATGACTGTCGACCTAAGTGTGGTCGACCGAATGACCGTATCCCGATATTAGTATCAGAAATGATAAAATATAAGGGCTGTGGTAGATTTTGTCCATGATGTCAACATGGTTGTAATGTCTACATGCAGCGTGCCGACATGCTTGTCATGTTGACATTGACCACGTTGGCATTCATTATGTAGACACTGATGAAATGACAAGATTAGAATGTCAACAAAATGTTCCTGGTGGTCCCGTGATGGGGATCAATTTTATTTGCCGGCTGTCAGGATCCCGGCGCTACAGGACTATTCCCACTCGTGGGTGTCCACGTCACCCATAGAGTGGGAATAGATCCTGCGGTGAGTGCAGCGAGCCCGCTGTGGGCATACTGGCGGCCGGGATGCTGCTGTTGTTATATTGACAGCCGGTATCCCAGCCGCCGGTAAATCATACTGAATCACCGAGATGACTTGCGGTGTCTTGCAGGTCCGGCAGTGACGTCCTGTTGACATCCATCTTATCGTTCGGTACTTTCGGTGATGATCCACTGGCATATGTTACCTACGGGCAGGATTGCAGCCCCCCCAATAAAATCCGCCACTTCAGTATGCTCAGCTGAGCCAGGTGCAGTCTGTGTGACTGCACCGGCTTCTATGTGACTGGCAGTGACTTCCTATCTGACAGTCATCCACAGGACAGACAGTCCCATTGAGAGGTGTTTCCTCCCTCTGCGACTGTCAGACCATGGCTGTGATTAGCAGAGAGCTGGCTTCCTGTAGGAATCTACTCCCTACCAGATCATCAGCCCATTCTGGCTTATATGGGCTGCAGCCGATGCAGTCCATAGAAACTGGGGCTTTGCGCATACGAACTCAAGATGCGGCTTGTGCACATGTGCCAGTCCCGATGCCTGCCAGGTCCATTGCGCAGGCACCAGGATCTGGCTGGCCGGGTGCTGGCTCTCTCCTCTCCAGCATGGGTATCGGCAGCCCCCCTACCCAAACAAAGGTTGGTGCTGCCGCTGTCCCTAACCCTCAACCTTCCCCTAGTGCCTAAGTCTAACCTCCAATCCAAAAGCCTAACCCTAGCCACCCTGTCTGGCAGGAGTGTCATAGGAGTGTTGTTGGCATGTATCACACGCTGTGTCAGCAATGCGCATGGGCAGGGGAAGTCTTTTTATGACGTATCTCTTGCACCTAGCACGAGGCTGAGTTAAACCAATGTATGGCACTGGCTTCTGCTTGCACGCGCATATTCTCACTGGCGGATCAGAGGTCTGTCACCGCCGGCACCTAGAAGGTAATCACCACTGGGCCACTAGGGACAATATGTGGATATGGTAACATGTCAAAATTGTTAACAATATGACCTTGTCGGCATTCTCATGTCAACATTATGAAGGTCGTCAAAATGACTGTTGACTTATCACACAACACCCCACCGATAAAGCTGTGTATGAACAAAAATGAGTACAAATGTGCAACAAGGTACAAAAATCAGCACAAAATGCAGCAAGTACAACCGCACAGTGAAATGTGTGTAGTACATACATAGGGCGGTATTCAATTCATATCTAATAGACAGGAAAAAACAGACACTACACCGACTTTTCAAACATTGATTATCCCCCATAGAGTTGAATCCACATATGACATATATTATTACCATATAGCATGAAGGGTCCCAGGTTACCCAGTAACATAAGTGTCAAATAAGGGATGGATTTGTATATCGATATTAATCTGTAACTCTGTAATCACCTGTCCGTTTATAAACACCCTCCGTAGCATCAGTGACACAGTAAATAGCTTCCGCTGTGCCTACAGGACTCCACCCACTGCGCAATTCTCCAAAATTCACGATGTAGGCAGTAAAAGAATTTCATAAACGTTGCTAATTTTTTCTTGGAACGAACGAAGCATCCCGGCTTATTTATCCGTTTTCTTGCCAATTAAATGCAAACCTGTTTGGACACTCTTAATGCTGGATGACCAGGCATCCCGTCATACCTCAGCCCTATCCACAGAGGCAGGTCACAGACGGGCTAGCTGCCAGCCAATCAGCCATCCTCCCGCGCACGCCTCCCCCCTACCCATTTGTCATGCTTACACCTAGGCAGGCCTGCTGATTGCAGTAGGTGCCACAGTGTGAAATTAATAAAAGGAAAGTAATTTAATAGGACACCTTGCGGCGGTGGCAGCCGTCCAAGTGCTAGATATATTCTGGCAGGGGCCGGTATTTTGAGGAATAAAAATGATATGTAGACATTAGCCAAAATGGCCGACGTCCAACAAATAAGCACAAAAATAAATAAAAAATAATAATACACAGGGAAAATTGATTCTGATTAACCGTGTTGCTTTTAAAATGACAGGGTGCTGTATGCAGATAAGGGACAACACATCCGTTCACTTTCTGCCCTTTAAAAAGAACATGTAATAAATATCTGGAGCGCGGAGAACTCCAAGCTCGGCCCGTACCTAAATATTGACATTTATTTAATTCCGGCTATCTCCGGCAGTGGTTCATGTGGATCCATGGCTGTTGCCATTGCAGACTGATTGGCATTCATGCATGAGTGTCTTTTTATTTTCTCCTCCGTTGCCGGGCGCAGCCTGAGCAGCTCAGGAACGCAGGAGCTTCATCTATTAGGCGTGACAGATTTGTATTCAGCGGTAAATGTCTGACCTTGCTTATACTCTTTCATCCATTCCCATCAACCCTTTCCCAGATGAGAGATTCTGCTTAACGCCTGCTTCCTGTCTGTTGCCTTGGAAACTTAGCGTAAGCATGGTGGCCCGAGCAGCGGAGAAGGAGGAATGGGACAGGGATTGTGTGCAAACAAACGGAGAAAAAATAAATAACATACAGACAACCTCCCCACAAAGAATAAAAAAGGCTAATGCAGAATGAGATGCAAATCAGACGTAACTGCTCCCGGACCTAATTGCGTGTAAAAAAAAGTTGCGCTTATCTCTGCGCCTGGAATTACCCTATCTGCACGCTTGATTATCGACACGCACTTGCATCGGCACTATATTATGCTCAAAGGAACTGTCTAACTCATTTATGCGTTTCTGCGCAATTCTCCTTACCCTGCAAATGCGCCGACACACCCTCAAGGAACATTGCCTACTTGAGTACTCCCCTTGTTACACCTCTTCACTCACAAATGTAGATGGCCCTGATTGACGCAAGATTCTGCATGGTCCGTAAATTCCTTAGTGCGAGAAAACACAAAGTGCCCTCCGCAAAATGATTTGCTTTAAACTCTGTGTCGGCAGTATGTGAGAAATTATTATTATATTACATTATATTTAATGTGAAATATGCATAGCATCGTTTAGACAAACCCATTGTGCTTGTGGCACTATAGAATTAAAGGGGTTCTGTATGGTATCCCGGCTATCAGGATGCCGACGGTCACATGACCGACACCGGAATCCCAACATTGAGAATGCCGACAGGGGATGGGCAAATCGTTCTACCCCTCCCCTGTCCCTTCCACCAACCCGACTAGGGTGGGGGCTAGTGCTAAGATTCTGGGGGTGGCGCCTACGACTAACACCCCCCCCCCACCACCACCACCAGTGCCTAACCTTAAACCCCCCCCTAGGGCCCGATACCTAACTGTGACCCCGATACTTAATTTCTGGATATTGGCGGTCGGTGTTCCGGCGCCGGTGTTCAGTGTGAGTGGTGTCGGGATTCTGGCATTTATCACTTGATCGCCAGCATCCCAACTAAAGGAAATTAATAGTAATAATAATAATTGGGAGAATGAAAATTGGGGCCTCATTCACATAAGGCGCTTGAAGTCCACTATGCGTGCGCCATTCGAAGCGTATTTATCACCTCAACACAGCAGATGTCACAGTCACCTATAGGATCCTGTACCTGTAACACAGCTGAAGAAGAAACACACATTAGAAGGATGATAGCTTTTCTCTCATCTCTGGTTTTTCATTTTTATATTATAACGCACAATAATAACACTGACGGTGTTGATGTACAATCACTATCAGCAGGCGCTCGTTATTCGCGGAATGTTTACAACAGTCACAACTATACTGTCAATAATCACACATTACTGTATCTGAGCTTTCCCTCATAGTCAGCATATTAAACATTGGCTGATGCTGAGAATAAATTGCACATGGATTTTACCAATAACACAGTATAATAATAATGTCACGAAGACTGTACTTACATCTCAAAATGCAGCAGTCTTTTACAAGAGCACTTTAACTAACAATTGCTATATAGTGTACATTAATGTTTGCCGTTATTCTGATCCACTACGTAAAATAAAAGTCACATTTGAATCCTTCACCGAAATATGTTTAATTTCATAAATTCTACACATGCAATTAAACTATTTGTTTTTGTAAACTTAAATACTCTTTTCCCAGTAGAACTGAGCTCAGTATGTGCTATAGTCAGGGCCGGTTCTAAGACTTGTGGCGCCCCGGGCAAAATATGGGGGGGTGGCTTCAATTGGGGGCGTGGTCACGACGCTGCAAGAAAATAAATAAATAAATAAAAAGAATACTTACCATCCCCGTTCCTGATCCAGACCCCCTCCGCCGGCGGCACCGCTCTTCTCCCCTCTCTCTTCTCTTCGATCTATGGGAGAGACGTTATTACGTCTCTCCCATAGAACAGCATAGACACTAGAGGTCAATTATGACCCCTAGTGTCTGTGCCACTATGCTGTGCGGTGCGCGATGACGTCATCGCGCATCGCACAGCAAAGGTCCTCTACACGAAGGGAAACTAGACCGTAGCGTCTAGTTTCTCTTCATGGAGAGGACCTTTGCTGTGCGGTGCGCGATGACGTCATCGCGCACCGCACAACTAAGGTCCTCTCAATGAAGGGAAACTAGACGCTACGCGTCTGGTTCCCTTCAAAGCGGGGGGGGGGGGGGGCACAGCAGGGCACTGCGGGGGGCACAGTGGCGGATCTTGCCCTGGTGCGGCGCCCTCCGGATGGCGCCGGTGCCCTCTCGAAGGCGGCGCCCCGGGCAAAAGTACCGCTTGCCCGTGGCAAGAACCGCCACTGGCTATAGTTGTTGATTAGCTATTTATTATGCAGTCTGTAGTGACTTTTTATGGGTTTTACTGACCTATAATACAGTTGGGTACACACTAGCCGACAAGGTCAATTGACTAAGATTGGTGTTTTTGACGATTTTTGCCAATTGCCCGTTTTAGATTGCAACTTTTTTTAAAACCAAATTTGGAAATTTACTAAGCAACTGTGTTTGGTCAATTCGAGTTTTCCGATATCGATGCCATTCGTAATGCAGAGTTTTATGGGGGAGTTTAGTGAAACACTGCTGAACATGACACAGTGAATCCCGCCAGATCTGTGAGATACGTGCTGGGCTTTATTGTGTAAAGTAATAAAACAGTTAAAAAAAAATAATGCGTGTTGTCCCCCCTTCTGAAAAAAACCAGTACCCAGGCTCTTTGAGACGATCCTGGTTCTTAAAATACTGGGGAAAAATTGCGTAGGGGGTGTCCTAGTATTTTAAAAACCAGCACCGGGCTCTTGGACCGGTCCTGGTTACAAAAATATGGGGGGGGGGGGGGCGTAGAGGTCCCCCGTATTTTAAAAACCAGCACTGGGCTCCACTAGTCAAGAAGATAAAGCCACAGGCAGGGGGCACATTTATACAATTCCCCGCGGCCGTGGCATTACCCCCTCAACTAGTCAGCCCTGGCCGGGGTTCCCTAGGGTGCCCCCTTCTAGGCACCCAGGGCTACACTAGATGATATTGTGTTGGCACATTCTAAACTATATCATCTAGTGTGAACCCAGCTTTTAAGAAACGCTTGCCTACTTTCTTGTTCTGTACTCTGGGAGAAGCGCAGAGAAGAGATGTTGCTGACTAGCGAGGGGGGGGGGGGCAACATTACGCAACATTAGGCCCTGCTCCATCATCACGGGAAAGGTCGCTTATCAGCTGGGTGGGGCCAGTATTATGTGGTTTGCATAGAAATGTGTCAAATCCCCCCCATCATGAGCGACCAACAAATCATGGCATTATCCTTCTGGTAGTGCCCACTTCTTGAGGAAGTGAACAGGTTGCGGAAGGACAACCTACTCCGCCCCCAAATTCTAGTGTCTCTCGCAACTTCTGGGAGAGTAGGCAAATATGGTTTAAGGAAAGATACAGGGGCCTGATTCTGAGCTTTGAGTAAAGCAAGAAAAAGCAAGAAAGAGCAAGTAACTTTGCACCATGGTAAAATCATGTGGCACTGCACTGCAGGTGGGGCGGATGCACTGTACAATGGGGGTCATTCTGAGATGATCTTTGCTGTGCTAAATTTAGCACAGCTACGATCATTCACACTGACATGCGGGGGGACGCCCAGCACAGGGCTATCCCGCCCCGCATGTCAGTGCCGGCCACCCCCTGCAGAAGTGCAAAGGCATCGCACAGCGGCGATGCCTTTGCACTTCAAGAGTAGCTCCCGACTAGCACAGCTTTATGGCCGCAAAACGCAGCCGCCCCCCCCCCCCCCCCCCCCCCGCGCCCAGCGTAGCGGCCCGATGGCATGTGTAGTTCTCACCCGATCGCACCGCTGCGATAAAATGTGCAGAGAGATTGAGATTTCAGAGGGGTGTGTCCAAATTGAAATTGCAGCATAAAAACAAAGCTGCACAGCATTTCTGGGCTACATGTAAAAACGGCCAGTATCTACCCTGCATGCAAAAAAAAATGCATTTGCAGCTGACGACTGCGCTTATTTGATATGCAACACTTGTATATCTGTGAGCGACTGAGTCTCTGAATCTGTATGCGTAGTGCTACGACACAGAAGCGTTTTTCCATGCCAAGTTCTGTTGTGCTACGTATACAGACTCAGTCGCATACAAATTAGTCAGCACAGTTTGCTGCTGCGTCCTAGTCATACCGCATTGTGACTAAGATGCATTTTTGGCAAAAGAAGACCCCCAACGTTAGAAGAGTTGCACAGGACCTGGCAGTTCACTTGCACCATGCATGTTGAGCTGCATGGCTTATTGAGGCGATGTGTATGAAGACACATCTGTATTTAATCTATGTACAGAATTATCTCTGACTCCTATAGTGCCCTCTTATGGAGAGCCTTATTCACTAAAGCATTTGATTGTGGTCGCTGTTTCCAAAACCACTATGGAGGCAGCCATTTTGTAGACTGTACCAATTTTCACCTATGGGTTCACAAGTGACTGACCGAAGGGGCCTAATTCGGAGGTAGACCCAGTGGACGCCTACTGTATATTATGCTAATGCTGCAGCCAATGGCCATGGAGGTGCAGGATCTCATCTGCAAATGGCCGCCAGTGTCAGTGCAACAAGACATGACTGCATCTGGCTAGCCATTGACCACGGGTAATTGCTTTGCCTGGGGCTATCCAATTAGCCGTGATAAGCCGGCACGAACTACAGTTTATTGGGGATTTTGTTTCACCTGCCTCGTGCGAAAAAAACGAGTCTGCGGCCGCGAAATCACACAAGTTTCACTGAACCTGTTTGTTTTTGTGAGATAATTTTTTTTTTTTTTAATGGGTGATCCTAATTGGATAGCTTGTAAAAAAAAATATCAGTGAAACATTGTTGGAACGCATTCGCAGTGCGGCTCGGATGCACAAACTGAAAACATGGTCCACTTGCATCTGGTGCTTTCCCTGTGTCCGATTTACAAACAGGCCCAATGTAGCCAGAGTTACTATCTATTCTGAGTGTATGCCACTTTTAGTAGTATAGTCTGCACCTAGCATAGGGAGGTGTAAGTACCATTCGTAATGTTGTAAGTTGCTCTCGTGGCTGGGGGGCTGGGAACAGTCTGATTGCAGAGATGAGTACGACTCAGAATATAGCTGCATTAGAATTCTGTTCAATAAAAAAAAAGTAAGTGGAGAAAAAAACTATAGTATCTATCTATCTATCTATCTATCTATCTATCTATCTATCTATCTATCTATCTATCTATCTATCTATCTATCTATCTATCTATAGATACAGTGATTTAGAGTTTTAGATAGGTGCATCCTATGTTTTTCATACTTGGTACTATAACATCTTTATAGGTGTCTGAAGAGAGAAAGCCTAAGCCTACAATGGTTAATAGCCATATTATGCACGTTTAATTACTCCGCTGTGTTGTGCCGCTGTGAATTTCTGAGTCTCATTAGCTCAGGCTGGGATGGAAGAGCCCTCAGCCATATTGTCAGGGAGCAGACAGCTGTCCAGTCTGTGTGACTTTGCTGCCTATATCCACAATAGTCTATTAGAGAGGTGCTTGCAGATGTACACTATGCGTGGAGGGCACTTATAGAAGAAGAAACAGTCAAGGCTGGTAATACTGTAGATTATGATATATCCAGATTGCTCTTTTGCCTATGCCTCTATTAGAGGTTGTAATAACACATTCTACCACAAGGGTGAGCTGTTGAGTCTTAATGGCTTACTATCATTGCTATAGACCTGTATGTATTACATAATTGCAACAGCAGTCAACACCCTGCAACATTCATTGTTTGGGTACACTGAGATATGTAACCAATTGGCGCAATGCAGATATGGAAGAACTGGGTCTATGTACTAACTAAGCATTGGAGAGAGATAAAGTGGACGGAGATAAAGTACCAGCCAATCAGTTCCTAACTGCTATGTTACAGGCTACGCTTGAAAAATGACAGTTAGGAGCCGGCTGATAATCCTCGCCATTGGGGTGTGCCACCAAATTTACTTCCCCAGACGGGAGCAGAAAAGAGTGGCCCAGTGTGGCTGACATAACCACGTTGAACTCTACATCAGCACTTTGGGAATCAGAGGCTGCGGGGGGGAGGGTTAGGATTAGGCTGCAAGGAATGGAGCTTAGGTTTGGGCACCCCCGGGGAGGGTTAGACTGCAGTGGGGTGGGGGGGGGGGGGGATGGTGTTAGGTTTAGGATGTGGGAAGGCGGGGTTAGGTTTAGGCTCCACTGGGGGGGGGGGGGGGAGTTAGGATTAGGCTGTATGGGGGGGGGGAAGGTTTAGGTTGCTGGTAGGGAGGGTTAGGGGGTATTGGGGGAAGTTAAGTATACTTACCTTCCCCCTGTTGGGATTCTTAACATCGGTATGCCGCAGCCGGTATACTGACCGCTGCCATCCCGACCGCCTCCATATCAATCCCAACCCGTAGGTGTATTTTCCATTCAAACGATTACTGAACTTAATGGTATAAAAGAACTATTTATTCTTAAGAAATTCCAAACATACATTAAAGTACAAGAGAAACTGTACACAAATCACCATTTTAGCACATAAGAATGGCAATTAGTGTTGGAAAGTACAGAATCAAGTGAAGGAAAACTATAAAATGAAGCGGATCTTACTGGACTGGAGGTGTAGAAGCCGCAGGTAGTGGTAGCAGAATATCTCCGGATGTACCCTGATAAGGCTTCCAAACAGTCCAGACATGAGTAAATTGGAATCCACAGGTCCAACACTGCACAGGATCAGGTTCCCAACGTGTTTCGAGACCCGAGGTTTCTTCCCGCTTGAATTGAAAATGCACCTACTAAGATCACTCTATTGTGGCTGACAACCTGACAATGCATTTCTAGTAGAGGCACCAGTGTATGTTATCCCATCTACACTCTCCTTCAGACTATTCATGTGATGTCAACACTGGGTACTGCGACAGCAGGGAAATGCTTAAAGAACAGTAGTCCATACATATAAATACAAGGAATAATACCCTGCAGCATTAAGCCGCAGTAAAACAGTGGCAGCGGATATATATTAGTGGCAAATTGAAAGATAAAGTTGATTGTCGCATCTTTATTCTGTGGCAGCTGCGTTAAATTCATAAATATAAATGACGTATGGTTTATCTATTATATAGTCTACTGCATGGTACGCGCGGGGAAAAACTATAGATTTCAATGAGCTGCATTGCATTAGCGACTGTAGGCTGCCCTTTAACTAGGACGGCCGCTGTGTTATGCTAGCCCGGCGTGAGTTTGTACAGCTGTGGAAATCCTGGGGAGCTTCACGGATGATTTCTTTATCCTTCCCTGACAACTTTCTGACTAAAATCTTTATGCTGCACCATCAGAGCTGACGTTTGAAATGATCCCAGTGTGACCGGCATTTGAATGGTAGATCTACAGTTGATTTTGTGCCGGAGGCACCGTGTCTGCCAGATAGCACAGCATTACCCAGATGACCCAAGAAACAAAGCGGAGACTGCTCAGCTGTTCTTGTATTGTCATAGCTTTATGCTGCCCGTTTAATTCACATTATATATTTGTTTAAGTTGCCTGAGGGGAAATTGAAGAGCGCAGATGTATGAAGTGTGTAGAAGGCTCTGCCGATTACAGATTCATCCCGCCTTCATGTTTCGAGCTCTGTCTTTTTTCATGCAGGTCATGGAGCAATGAGGGTTTATAGGTCCCCAATAACCAAGATTCTGCCCAGCCCCAGTGTGCTCAATAAAGTTTCATCAATGTTATTGTAACTGCCATCTTGCTGAACCTGGATGGTGGGCCTCCATTTTGTTTTCTGCCATGAGTCTTATCATTGCAGTACTGCACTTCCCCTTTTTTTCAAGTTTGCTGTCCTGGGTCACGTTAGTAAATTGGAAACTGTTGCACAATGCCAACAAAAACAGTTATTTAAGTAAGCACGTTCTTAAATAAAGTATTGTATTTTACCATTTACTGTATAATTTATTTTATGCATCATACAGGGTAAAATACCAAATTTTCATGTAATGCCCCATAGTAGTGCCCTAGTTTATTTTATGAATCGCAATAGTGTTTAAGTTCACCCTACAGTATGTTACATTTCAGAGCTGCCAGTACACATTATGCTGCACAGTACCCCCAATTCACATTATGATATATAGTGCTCCCCATTCATATTGTGCCTCATTACAGTGCCCCGGTTCATTTTATATAACATTAAAATGCCCTCCAGTTCATTTTATACCACATTACAATGAGCAGGTCCAGGATATACCTAGATATATTGCAGGCCCCAAGTAAAAAGTTTGAAAGGACACCTACATACCACCCAATGGCGAAAAATGTATATAACACATGCAACTGTGACAGGGAAGGTGGCCCCTCTCAGCTCTGGGCCCCATAGCAGCTGCACTCCCTGCACCTATGGTAGCTACACCCTGTATATAACACATGTAACTGTGACAGGGAAGGTGGCCCTCTCAGCTCTGGGCCCCATAGCAGCTGCACTCCCTGCACCTATGGTAGCTACACCCTTGTATATAACACATGTAACTGTGACAGGGAAGGTGGCCTCTCTCAGCTCTGGGCCCCATAGCAGCTGCGCTCCCTGCACCTATGGTAGCTACGCCCTGTATATAACACATGTAACTGTGACAGGGAAGGTGGCCACTCTCATTTCTGGGCCCCACAGCAGCTGCACTCCCTGCACCTATGGTAGCTACGCCCTGTATATAACACATGTAACTGTGACAGGGAAGGTGGCCACTCTCATCTCTAGGCCCCACAGCAGCTGCACTCCCTGCACCTATGGTAGCTACACCCTTGTATATAACACATGTAACTGTGACAGGGAAGGTGGCCCCTCTCAGCTCTGGGCCCCATAGCAGCTGCACTCCCTGCACCTATGGTAGCTACGCCCTGGTGTGTGTGTACATGGGGTATTAGGCAGAACTAGGGGTGTAAATACAGAAGACAATGGAAGGCGGTCTGGGCGCCATCCCTGAAGGGGGTACGCTGACCTTCTCCATTGCTCCTGGTCCTGCTTTATGCGCCCCAGAGCAGAAATAAGCAGGGAGCGTGGTGGCATGTGCCGTGGTCATCCTTCTCCCTGTCTGTTGCTGGGGTGGTGGAAGTGAATGTGGGGGTGAATGTGATCTGTAGGAGACAAGGCCTCTCCCACAGCAGCCAGCACCTACTGAGAAAGGCTTCCTCTTCAGTGCACACTCACATCCCCTCCTTCTTGCAGCTGTACAGGGAAACCGCACAGAGGAACCATGTCCCCTCAGCAGATGGCCCAGGCTGGGCCCCACTTATAAATAAACCCAGGTCCCTCTAACAAGCACCTTCCCCCGTGTGTACCACTGTCATATGTAACAGTCCTTTGGGCTAGTCCTCTAGGATAGTCTCAGCGTTCATGCATTCCAGTTTAATCGCACTGTAGCAAGCTCCTGGCGCCTACACACAGAGCACACTGTCGGAAGCCAAGTCTCATAGTCTACTCTGATTCTATCTATTCCCAAGTTATTTCATAAGAAACATCCAAATTCACAAGCTGTATAATCATTAATGTTGGTTCCGCTGACAAAATGGTTATGTGACGTCTGGTTGCCAGGGCCAGTGCATCTGTGGACGAACTTAGGCCCGGGAAGCCACTTGCTAGATGTTGCCTAAAACACTGAATGAGTGGCATAACTTTAAGTTAAAGTTTCTTGTTGGAAACTTTTTGTTATTAACCTTTATTTCCTTGAACAACCTATAGCCAATCAGATTCTTTCAGGATATAAGCATGCGGACCTGGTGGCTGGTGGCATTGCCACCCATCAGTAAAGAGTATTGATCTGAGGTCCAACTTGACTGAGGTCCAACTGAGTCAAACTTGTGTGTGTATGTGTGTGTGTGTGTGTGTGTGTGTGTGTGTGTATTCTGTCACACTTACCTCAACATGATTACAGAATTCATACATCTTAGATTCTATAACTTCCACCACAGAACACTGTAAAATAAATGGTGCTTTGCTGTTGGACAGGTCCTATTTATTAATATCACGCTGATGGATGAATGAGGTCAGTGCAGTTTGGTAATTCTTCTTCACTAAGGCGTCTGCCAAAAACTGTAGAGCCCTCTTGTAGCAGAGTAGTCAATGAATAGGTCATCGTTTTGTTGTGCCTTGTTGCCTTCCTTTACCGATACCTATTCTGTTTTACATTTTAATTAATTGACGTTGCCAATTTCCATGTTTCATCGGAGATCTAACTTGAGCTTAAGGGCCTGATTGTAAGTTGAAGTTTAGCAAAGTGCTCATGCGCTGTAGTGAACATACGCATCTATGTACATCTCCAGGCTTTTTGGACAGATATTGCCCGTGTCTCTGCGTTTTCTGAATGGCTGTTTCTGGCTGGCAAATAAGCGTCAGCTATAGGAACACACGCAATGGAACCATTTCTTAGGTGTACCGTGCGAGTGTCGTGGGCATATAGAGTTGCATTCTATTCAGAATCCAGCAAATGCCTGTGTCAGGTGGGTGTCTTTTACCCAACGTATGGTAGGAAATATTGGCACAGCATGATGTGTATTCATGAAACCGTTGTATAGTTGCATTTATTTGTGACTCAGATTCAGGACTTACCACTGGGTTTTAGCTAACAGGGTAGGAATCCAGAGCTATTCAATTACTGCCCCTCAAGAGGGTGTGAACATCCGTGTTAGGTGGACCCTCGGGGCTAGACAAGGTCATTTCATAGTATAAAGCACTTAACCTGGAAACTATGTCCAATAATAATCAAGCCTTGGAGAGTGATAGCACGGTGATAAAGTACCTCCCAACCAGCTCTTGTCTGTAACATGGCAGTTAGGAGCTGATTGGCTGGTACTTTATCACCGTGCTATCTATCACTCTCCAAGGTTTGATAAATGGGGGCCAATGTCTTACCACCAGGGCCGCGGAGAGCTGAACTGGGCCCTGGTACGGAGGGCAAGCTTGGCCAAATCAGTAAAGGGTGCCCAGAACCCACTGAGGAAAATTTAAACAATACTATGCATGGCACCCTGGGTTAGGATGCCCACGGGATGTGGTCAAAAGTTTTGAAATTCTAATAACGAGGTTCAGAATGTTGAGGCCACCATGTTGACAGTTAGAAATGTCTACACTGCCAGAATGTTGACATTAAGGGTCAGCTGTGGACGGGAGGGTTAGGGTTAGACTGCAGGGGGGAACAGTTAGGGTTAGGGCAAGGGGTAATGATTAGGGTTAGGTAATACTTACCAGAATGCCGGAGGATCGACCCAGAAGTGACGGTCACTTGACTGCCGAGACCTGGAAAATGCTGTTCCAGCCGCCACGAGAAAGTAAGTCATTGCCGAGCCACCAGGAACAATATGTTGACATTCTAATTTCTAACATGTCAACATTTCATTGCGGTCTATCTGAAGAATGTTGACACTATGCTTGTTGACATATCATTCTAAACCCTGGGCTTACTGTGGGATATAATTGAATAGCTCTGGGCACTTTACCCTGAGAGCTAAAAGCCTGTGGTAAGTCCCATGGCTATGAGCAAATAGTTTTTGGACCTTGTGCAGACATTACCAGTATCTTCAGCTTGTTTTGGACAACACCTAATGGCAAAGGAGGATACACGGATGAGATTTAAACGGTTGGACTCTGCTTTGCATACGATTGCTAACAATTCAATAGACCAGAAACAGCTTGCCAAAATCAGCATAATTTCCCCCAAGCCCCAGCACTAGCTGGAAACCAACAAGCGAGTTCATGAAAAGCTTGTTTTGTCTGCGTGTTTGTCTTTTTATTTCATTTCTGTGGAATGTGTTTTGTATGCTAATTATGGAGAAAAGAAAAGTCAATTATGAATCACTTTCAGCAAAAATAAAAGTTGGACATATTTGTTTGCACAACAATAGTAACGTGTAAATGATCCGCACATCCCCTTGAGAAACAGAGACGATTTTAAGGACCAGCATGAATGCACCAGAATACAGATTATTCCGCAAAGCTGATTCTCGCGTATTTACAGTAGTTCAGCCCTTTATTCTGTACTGAATAGGCTACGTCTTCTGGTATGTGCACAATTGCGTTCATGGATGGATTCACAAATTACCAAAGAATAAAGAGAAAACTCATTTATTGCAGGCAAAATGCAAAACACTTTAACAAATGTTGTGTTAATAATATATATAATAATTATCATACTACTTTAAGAAGCCAAATCTAAGGCTATCTATGTAATATTTGACAGTGACCTTTACCAACGTCGTCATTGATAGTGGGGGAACATGCGGAGAAGGGATAAGTCAACGTCAATTATTATATACAGTAGATAGCGTTAAGTTTTGCTCTGACTTCAGCAACAGAGACGGGAAAGACCAGGAGAGAAGAACCCTGCAGCGCCAATCCTGGTACAGGTAGGCTGACCTTCCCTTTAAACTGGGACACTCATGAATTACACAGGTTCTGTGGCTGGCTGACTTCAAGCCTGCATATCACGTGGTTTTAATCAGCCACAGAACCTGTGTAATTCATGAGTGTCCCAGTTTAAAGGGCTAGTATGGTCAGCCTAGTACAGGTAATGTACAGTGGGAAATTGGCTCCATATGCTGCACTCTGATATAGCTAGAGGAGGCAGAGGGGTATGGAAAGATTCTTCTACAACTCCAGTAACTTTGGTTTTTGGTGCTTGATAAATAGCACAAACATTAAATGGGGATGTGGTGTGCTCCGATCCTGACACCCATATCTCCTGTGTTGGGAATCTTGGGAAACTCATGCGTAAACTGTTTCCCATTATCATCAGGACCAAAGACCGTGATAAATAGGTATAATAAACTCTTAGCTATAATTATAAACCACAAAGAACCTTTTTTTGTTATAATATAACCACCCTGATTGAGTCTTTTATTTTTTATTATTATGTGGCTTGCCATAGACTGGTAAAAGCAAACAGTTGATTTGTTCTTAAGATTCCTTACCCTAGGGCAGGTCGTAGAGTTTTGTCCAGCTCCTATAGTTATGAACCGCCCTGGTAAGTATAGTAACTCTTCTCCCAATGATGCCTGCTTCTACCATATTCTGTCGCCAACTGCCAGCGCTGGCAGCTCGGGGAGGATTGCCTGGTATGGAAATATTAAACGGTATCCGAACTCTTGGTCGACACCAATTAGTTCCACACCCATTAGGTCAACACCCATTGGTCGACAGTGGCTAGGTTGACACTAGAAATAGGTTGACGCGGCCATTAGGTTGACATGGACACGGTTGACATGAAAAAAGGTCGACATGAGTTTTTTTTTTTTTAAATGTGGACTTTTTCATACTTTACGAATCACGTGGACTACGATTGGGAACGGTAACCTGTCCCAAGTGCATCGGTAGTGGAGCGAGGCACCTTGCAAGGGGACGCGGTGCACGAATTGGCGTTCCCGGTCACTTGATGGCGAAAACGACACAAAAAAACATAAAAAACTCATGTCGACCTTTTTTCATGTCGATCTTGTTTATGTCGACATCGTTGCTGTGTCAACTTATTTCTAGTGTCAACCTAGCCACTGTCGACCAATGGGTGTCAATTAATAGGTGTTGACCTAATTGGTGTCGACCCTGAGTCCCATACCCATAATAAACACAGCTCTTGAATGAACATGAGTCGCAGCTGATGTATTCGGCTGATTGATATCTCTCTTGTCTCTTCTACTGGCTGTCAGCACTTTAGAAATTGCATTAAAACTGGTGGTCCTGGCTAAAGAAGATGTCCTAATGAATGAATACACAGGGGAAAGAAGTGGTGGAACGACCATGGGTGCAGGTGTTGTTGGTAACAATGCTGTGTTCCATCCATCTCTGAGGCATCTGCAGTGTTTGCAAACATCCCAAAAAGTACAAAGCAGAGTCCTCCTAAAGGGCATATGCTCAGAATATCTCGCCCCCCCCCCCCCCCCCTACATTAGACCAGGGGGGCCCAGGAGGCTACAGAGTCATTGCTAAGTAACTAGGTTTCGCTATGGGTCCCAGCCATGCACTGTCCCGTCCCTGTGGGGCTAAGGTATGCGAAAATATCAAAAGCTGTACAATAAAGTCCGTTTCAAGACCCATAGTTCTGTTTAAATGATTCATGGTGTTTTGTTTCCACTGTATACAATTATAAATAATACCCAAGAGATGTTAAGACAAGCCTAAACTGCTCTATAGGGTACTGTAGGTCGCATCATACACAAACAGGAGTAAGTTTATGGACTGGTGCACAATGCCATATCAGATACCAGAGGGGTCCACGGTTATCTTGGCTAGTTTGCTGCGTATAGGCACAACATGGTTTATTAGCATAAGGTCTTCATCTATTGTTCTCAGATGCAATACAATACAGAGAACAATACAGCAGGGGATTAAGTCATTAGAGCAGGGGATTATGGGGGTAATTCCAAGTTGATCGCAGCATCAAATTTGTTAGCAGTTGGGTAAAACCATGTGCACTGCAGGGGGGGCAGATGTAACATGTGCAGAGAGAGTTAGATTTGGGTGGGTTATTTTGTTTCTGTGCAGGGTAAATACTGGCTGCTTTATTTTTAAACTGCAATTTAGATTTCAGTTTGAACACACCACACCCAAATCTAACTCTCTGCAAATGTTATACCTGCCACACCTGCAGTGCACATGGTTTTGCCCAACTGCTAACAAATTTGATGCTGCGATCAACTCGGAATTACCCCCTATGTCCGACTGCCAAGTCTCAATTAATCCTATTAAAGGTCAAGATAAACATGGACCCATGTGTATCTCAGTGTGTGTGGCCATGATTAGACACTGGAAAAACACATCATTTGCTCAGAATAAGATGATTTATCAGTTGGGTATTTTGATCAGAATGGAAGCACAGCCTTGACGGAGCGGTATTGATGTATCCTCCTCACTAAGTTAATTAAGATTTCAGGAAGGAGAGGAATCACAGAGGACACACTGTTGCAAACAGTCAGTAATTGCATGTACTGTAGCAGTTGGAAGCACAGAGAGTCTGGCTGCAAGGTTAAACCTGTACGACAAATTAAAGGTTCTGCCTGGTGAAAAATATATATTTGTTTTATTGGAACGTTAGTATTGAAGTTAACAAGTCTTGCTTTCTTAGTGACACAGAACAAAGCGCACATTTTCATTTTCCATCAGCTAATACAATACAGCTGTGATTTTATTCTCACCCTAAACGGTATCTAGTCTTTAGGTGGACCACACTAAGATCGACAGTCATTAGGTGTTCCACTATTGGTCGACATGGTCTATAGGTTGACACGGTCACTAGGTCGAAATGTACTAGGTTGACATGGCAAAAGGTCGACATGAGTTTTTCAAATTTTTTCCCCATTTTTTTAATTTTATCATACTTTTCGATCCGCGTGGACTACGAGTGGGAACAGTAACCTGTGCAAAGTGCAGCGGTAGTGGATCGAGGCACCTTACCCGAAGCATGGCGAGCGAAGTGAGCCATGCGAGGGGACACAGTGCACTAATTGGGGTTTCCGGCAGTGACGTGCGGTGAGGTCCATGGCTGGGGACGCACTGACTAATTATACCCTACACCCCCCCCCCCATTATAATAATAATAAAAAAAAAAAAACAAGTGTGGGGTTCCCCTTGTTTAATAACCAGCACCAGGCACAACCAGTCAGGGGGATAATGCCATAGCAGGGAGAACACTCAGTGTGGGGTCCTCCTGCCATGATATTACCCCCCCCCCCCCCCCCCCGCCCCTTAACCAGTCAGCCCAGGGCTGGCATTCCTCGGAAAACGGGGACAACCCAAAAAATTAAATGGGGTCCCCCCTTCCGAGCAACAACCAGCACTGGGCTGATAGCCCAGTGCTATGCCCCGCACCCTTGGTGGCGGTGGGTGCAGGGTTCATTGTATGTTAATATTGATCTTTACAGGCAGCCTACAGGTCCCAGCAAGCCTGCCCCAGCAAGCTGGCACTTGGTGAACCACAATTGCCAGCATGCCTGGACACAAAGGGCCTGCTGGCACCCATAGTCCGCATGTAAAGAAAATATTAAAATAAAGACAAAACACCTAATAATTGTGGGGGGTAGAGTGGATAGTGTATGTCCTTGAGGCCTGGGAAGTAGAGGGGGTGGGGATTAGAGTGGGTACTGAACTGAAATGCCAGGGGGTAGGGCTAGTTAGCTTATCTCCCCCATCTTCTGTTTGCCGGCGGCCAAACTCCCTGCGACCAGCATACCGGCACCGGAATCCCAACCGCCGGCATACCAACAGCTGGGCGAGCGCAAATGAGCCCCTTGCGGGCTCGCTGCGCTCGCCACGCTGCGGGCATGGTGGCGCACTACGCTATCTATTCTCCCTCCAGGGGGGTCGTGGACCCCCAAGAGGGAGAAAAGATGTCGGTATTCAGGCGGTTGGAATTCCGGCACCGGTATGCTGGTCGCCGGTATGCTGGTCGCCAGCATACCCTACTACACCCCTCCCCCATTGCAGTCAGTGCCTGCGTGGGTCCTGCACCCCTCACATGAACAAGCAGGGTCCCAATGTAGGCGTCACCAGCAGGATCCCGGTGCTTGGAGCACAACTCCTCTGTCGTCCCCCCCCCCCCCAGGGTGTCCTGCTCCTAAAGTCCCTTACCGGTAAGGAGTCTTCTCTCTGTCCTGCGGTGTGTTGCTGTGCCTCTAGCGTCTACTTGCTTTCACTTTCTCCTGGCAAAAGAGGGTATGTGACCAGCCGAGTAGGAACTTCCCCGCTGTCCAGAGCCTGCAACAAGCCCTTTTCTGGCTGGTAGCGGCAGCCTGGCCAGGCGCTGCTAGTGTGAGTGACACGCTGTAGTGTCATCTCGTTCTGTCACTCACTACCAGTCCACGGCGTGACTCGCCAGCATCCTCCTCCGCTTAAGTTGGCGGTCGTGGCTGAAGGGTCGGAGGCAGTGGATCTGCGCAGCTTAACTCCGCAGGGCTGCGTGTGTGAGGGGGGTGCCTGTGCGCACGCCTATGTCTAGAATCCAAACCCGCCGCAAATACCGCTACCCCCGCCGCAAATACTGCTACCCCCGCCACCAATACCGCTACCCTCGCCGACACCCACTGCCGCCGCTGCCATTACCCACTGCTGCCAATGCACGCTACCCCCCACCTCCACCCGGCCGCTACCGTCGCCAATCCCCGCGACTTCTGCAGTGCGGGGGAAAGTGAGCAGCACAGCGCTGACAGCCGGATACAGTCAGTCAGCGCTGAATCCGGCTGTCTAATCACAACTGCCTTAGTGACAGGGGCGTGTTGTCATGTAGGCTGGATGCACGCCCGTCACTGAGGCACTTACAGTAGTGCCGCTTATATATAATTTTTCACTGGGCTTTTGCAGCCCAT
This sequence comes from Pseudophryne corroboree, assembly GCF_028390025.1. Taxonomy (NCBI): domain Eukaryota; kingdom Metazoa; phylum Chordata; class Amphibia; order Anura; family Myobatrachidae; genus Pseudophryne; species Pseudophryne corroboree. The sequence goes on along the minus strand of NC_086444.1, from coordinate 61,605,178 downwards.
TGCTTGATCTCGCCCCCCGTCCGCCTCCTGGCCGCCCCCCGCCTCAGCTCGTTCACTATGGTCAGCGGGAGGCACCACTCTCGCTGCCTCCCACACAGCTATTCCTGCAACAGCACAGGGGAAGTTATTAAAATAAAACAAAGAAGATATAAATTACACAAAATCTGTGTTATAAATATCTTCTTTGTGTTATTTTAATCATTATGACAGGGGTGGCACTGCCTCCCCTGACTGCACGTCCCTGGTTTCCGGTCACTTTACGAAGAAAATGACACCAATTTTATTTTAAAAAAACCCTCATGTTGACCTTTTTCCATGTCGACTTTGCCCACATCGATCTAATGACCGTGTCTACATATTTCAGGTGTCGACCTAGTCACTGTTGACCAATAGTGGTTGACCTTATTGGCGTCGACCCTATGATCCACACCCTCATTAACAAGGCATATACTGTAGAACTGTAGATGAATGGGGCCTGGTAAGGCAATGCAGGAATCCCTCTACAGTACTGCAGTCAGAGCCCTGATTACAGATTTCTAAGCATTAGAAAGCATATGACTGTAATCCCATGATAGATCCGAATAAGGGCCCTCATTCCGAGTTGTTCGCTCGCAAGGCGAATGTAGCAGAGTTACACACGCTAAGCCGCCGCCTACTGGGAGTGAATCTAAACATCTTAAATGTGCGACCGATGTATTCGCAATATTGCGATCAAAACCGAGTTAGCAGTTTCTGAGTAACTCCAGACTTACTCTGCCTGTGCGATCAATTCAGTGCTTTTCGGTCCCGGCTGACGTCATAAACACACCCAGCGTTCGCCCAAGCACTCCCACCGTTTCTCCAGACACGCCTGCGTTTTTTCCGGAAACGGTAGCGTTTCCTGCCACACGCCCCTAAAACGCCGTACATCCGCCCAGTAACACCCATTTCCTGTCAATCACAATGCGTTCTCCGGAGCGACGAAAAAGCCGTGAGTAAAATTACTTTCTTCTTAGTAAAGTTACTTGACGCATGCGCAGTGCGAACATTACGCATGCGCACTAAGAGAATTCTCACTGCGATGCGATGAAAAATACCGAGCGAACAACTCGGAATGAGGGCCAAGGGTCATGACATTTAAACGATCATCTTGAAAAAAAAAAAAAAAAACACAGAAAGAGGCCCTGAAAATAAAATTATTATTTTCCTATGCAGTTGGCTTGTACTTGATTCTTATCCTTAATTCATGCAAATTGTTAAAATATAGGGGGTCATTCCGAGTTGTTCGCTCGCAAGCAGATTTTAGCAGATTTGCTCATGCTAAGCCGCCGCCTACTGGGAGTGAATCTTAGCATCTTAAAATTGCGAACAATGTATTTGCAATATTGCGATTACACACCTCGTAGCAGTTTCTGAGTAGCTTCAGACTTACTCGGCATCTGCGATCATTTCAGTGCTTGTCGTTCCTGGTTTGACGTCACAAACACACCCAGCGTTCGCCCAGACACTCCCCCGTTTCTCCGGCCACTCCTGCGTTTTTTCCGGAAACGGTAGCGTTTTTTCCCACACGCCCATAAAACGGCCTGTTTCCGCCCAGTAACACCCATTTCCTGTCAATCACATTACGATCGCCAGAACGATGAAAAAGCCGTGAGTAAAAATCCTAACTGCATAGCAAATTTACTTGGCGCAGTCGCAGTGCGGACATTGCGCATGCGCATTAAGCGGAAAATCGCTGCGATGCGAAGATTTTCACCGAGCGAACAACTCAGAATGACCCCCATAGTTACTTTCTATATAATAAATAAGCTATGGTATAGTGGCCCTTTAACTCTACTATTGCACTGTTTTGCCTAATGTCATGCAGCTGCTGCTTTAAAACTGGTTTCATCGTTTCTCAGTGCACAGTGCCATATTTCCTTGTGTTCCATGCCGCCTGCAAGGTAACAGAAGATACTGTACTTAAAATCTACAACAAGAAGTAGCATCAAACTAAAAAAATACAATTATTTTGTTGTTTTGTTCTCTCCTCTGAGTATAAAAGTAAACAGCATGACAGCTCCTTAATGCGAGATAATGGATTCATAGAACGAGGTCAATCTTTCACTCAGTCTGAATCTTAAATCAATGTTATTGATCCGTGAGCCTTCACCGGCCACCTTAGATCATACGTGAACCTTTCAGCTCCTCGGGATGTGTGTTTGCTGTGTTCTTTCAGGATTGCAGCCTAAGTCGTCTCGCTCGTCGCTATGTGTCAGATTAAACATTTCAGGAACCTGTATGTGATGCCTTATCGGATTTAACTGTTACAGAAAGCACATGTGAGAGATGACACTACTGCCTGCTGGTTCTCGCTGTGTCGGTATATGATCATATACTAGTAATGAAGGTAGGGCTGCACTTGCATTGTTAAGAATAAAGGTATCATCACATTATATGCATGATTTTATTCCAATATACATGTCTTGTAAATTATATTATAAGCAAGTAGTGGCAGTGTCGGACTGGAGCATGAAGGGCCCACCGGGGGTATGCAGTGGTAGGGGACCATGATTAGAGGTGTGGCCAGCCTCCAAAGGGGGAGTTGCTAACCATTATAGAGTACCTGGTCTTGACTCCATGATAATTTATATAGTAATTAATGCTAGTGCATGCATGATAATGTGCAAGATTATTGACAGCAATGTACTGTAGAGAATACATCATAATCCTGTGCAGTATAAGGTAACATATGTATAATATATCATTCAAGTGCACAGTCTAGAACCTGACCCCTAGAGGAGGAGGGCCCCCCAGGCAGTGGGGCCTAGCTGTGGTTTCCCCTGTACCCCTGTGGGCCAGTCCAAGCCTGAGTAGTAGTGATATAAGATGCTTTGTGCTTGGCTATGGTTGTCCAATGAACTACTAAGTAGCAGCAGTCTTCTCAGGTGTGGTTTATTGGGTTGACACTAACTAGGTCGACAGTCATTAGGCCGACCACTATTGGTTGACAGTGACTAGGTCGACACCTGGAATAGTTTACAGGATCATGAGGTCGGCACGTAAAAGGTTGACATGGAAAAATGTCGACATGAGGGTGTTTTTGTGTTGTTTTCTTCGTAAACTGGAACCTCAATTAGTGCACCGTGCCCCCTCGCATGGTGAGCAAACTCCGGGCAGGTTACTATTCCCAATCGTAGTCCACGTGGATCGTAAAGTAAGAAAAAGTTGAGCAAATGAAAGAAAACAAAATGTGAAAACTCATGTCGACCTAAGTAACATGTTGACCTGAAGCATGTCGACCAATAGTGGTCAACCTAATGACTGTCAACCTAAGTGTGGTCCACCTAAAGACCAGATACCGTCTTCTCTGCCTATACGATGTGCAGGTGGGGGGAGGGGAGGTGATCACACTGATTCCCCCTCTGTGTATCTGCCCCTGGCTGTGGGGTGAATGGTGCCCCCCTGTGCAGTACCCCACCTGTTTTTTCATACATTTTTGTAGGAGGCATGGTCACACCAGCATGATTAGGCCACGCTCCCTATAGTACACAGGCCCAGCCTCGCTCTTTATGGCCCTGAGTGTGCCCAGTCACTAAAGGGGAAGAGAAATGATCGCCCTGTCCCCACCAGTGTTTTTAATACATTTGGGTGAACCGTAGTTTCTTATTTTGCAGTAAGAAATTATAATAATACCCGATAATAATCAGTTATTATTCTCTAGTTTTAAAATCAACCCGACTATATATTATGAATTTGTACAATGACTGGTGAACACATATACAGTACTTAGTACTATAGGATCACTTAAGGGCCCTACACATTTAACGATCAGCCGCCGAGCTGCCCGACGGCGGATACGGCTGACGGCCGACCTGGCGGCGGGGAGGCAGTGACGGGGGGAGTGAAGTTCCTTCACTCCCCCCGTCACCTAGCTCCATAGATGTGCAGGCAAATATGGATGAGATCATCCATATTGGCCAACATGCACAGCCGACGGGGCACCAGCGATGAACGAGCGCGGGGCCGCGCATCGTTCATCGCTGGAGCCTCCACACTGAAAGATATGAACGGTATCTCGTTCATTAATGAACGAGATTGTTCTGATCTTTCAGTCAGATCGACAAGTGTGTAGGGCCTATGTAAAATGTAATATGTAAAATGCATTGGGCAGATATAATGACACAACCATTGCCCCAGCATGCAGAATGCAGTGTAACACCTGAAGGGTATCTCAGCTCTCTCACAGTTATATATGTGCTGTCTGAGACTCTAGTTAAATGTGATTATGATGCCAGAATCTTCACTCTAGATGTAGATGGGAACAGACTATTTGACCAGCATTGTGACGGTAGTCCTTCCCTATCAATGAAACACACCGGCCAGTGTTAGAGATGGATATACAGTAATAGCCTCATTGGCCATTCTTGGCTGATGTCCAAGCAGTAAGAATAATCTCTTATTTCCATGTAACACAGGTAATCTTTGTATTCACTGATTAATTTATATTTAACTAATTTATCTGTCCATAAGTGACAGCCTTTATTTCACCTGTTTTATGTAAGACTATCATTCTTACACATTACCACCAGGGACAGACTGGGGTTGTCTGCCAGCCCTGGCATGGCAATGTGGCGGCACACGCGCTCACTAAAAGGGGGCGTGGTCACGGCACACTGGGGCATGCTATGAGTCATGGGAGCCTGGCCCCGCGACATGACTCCATCTTTCTGTAGTATGGCGGACGGCTGAGCAAAGCATTGGGAGGCATTGTACGGCCAACCCCGATCTCCCTGTGTGGTCGGACCGGCCCATTGGTTGGGTGATGTTAGGTAGGGATGGCCAACGAAGTTGCCTCCATTGATGGTTAGCATCGATGGCGATGGTGACACAAACCATCCATGGCAGGCAACTATTCAGTGCATTATCATTGATGGTTTTTACCATCATTGATTATGCACATTCGCAGCGGCTGCCATTGTTTCTGTCAGAGAGCCGAGGGGCGGGGCTGAGCTGTGAATGACAGCTCAGCCTGTGAAAGAGGCGGAACATCCCATTTCCGCCTCTTACACATAGTGCAAGCGGCGGGAGCAGTGCAGGGCACTGAAAACGGCGGGGGGAGGAGGGAAACCATCGTAGAAACAGCTACCATCAATGGTGTATAACCATCTGGGAAAAGTATTCAGCATCGATGTAGAATACTATCGATGATAAAATATTTGTCATTGAGCATAGTCCACCGATTATTTTGAATCATCGATGGTCGATGGCCATCCCTAATGTTAGGGTTGCAGAACAAGAAATGTGAGGGATAGGGTTGGGTGATGTTTTCGTTTAGCATTCTAAGGGGTCTATTTACTAAGTCTTGGATGGAGATAAAGTCGCTGGAGATAAAGTACCAGCCAATCGGCTCCTAACTGCTATGCCACAGGCTGTGTTTGAAAAATGACAGGAGGTAATTGGCTGATACTTTATCTCCATCCAAGCCTTAGTAAATAGACCCCTAAGATTCTTAGTGTATGATTTACAGTAGGTTATAAACAAAACAGTCTGATGGTTTTGCCTTTTTAATGAATGCTACTTTAAAACATCAGCCAGACTTGCCGGGAAACCGCCGATGACTGCAGTCCGCAGGTTATTACACTTATCCCTATGTAAATCTGAAAATCCTTCTCTCCTCGGCGGCTGGAAAACACAGATCCTCCTATCCGTTATCACTGCACATACACTATGTGTGAATGGCTTTTCCATACAGTACACACTCTGCGGTAGAATAGCCACAGATGCTTAATTCTGCAAATAAAAAAAGAGGATTATTTTTAGCTGAATGAAACAAACATAAATGGATTCAGAGCTTTATTTCAGGGATATGATTTCCTCCTCTCATTTGCATATATTAGCATCCAAGTGATTGTTTTGTAATTGTTGTCGGTTTTGGGCAAGTGGCTGTTTACCATTGTTCCAGACTCTAGAAATCCACAAAGCGCATTGGAATCAATTCGGAAACATTACACAGTGCTGGTTTTATAGGATAAATAGAAGCTGGCTGCATTACAGTATTTGCCATCATAAATACAAGTTATAATGACTCAAATACAGATACTTTCGTAATTACAAAAAATATCTGCCTGCAGGGTTGGACTGGCCAACAGGGGAAATCCCCGGTGACCCCTCCCCTTCCTGACTGGGCCCCCCCACCTCCTCCTCCTCCTCTAGGGATCCGGTTATATCTATCTATCTATCTATCTATCTATCTATCTATCTATCTATCTATCTATCTACCAACCAGTATCTATCTATCTTCATCATCCCCTTCTTATTTCTTAGGCACTGTATACAGTATACGTGAGAGATGTATCAAACTTTGGAGAGGGTTAAAGTGGAGAGATTACCGTATTTTTCGGACCATAAGACGCACTTTTTCTCCCCAAAAATGTGGGGGAAAAAGTATGTGCGTCTTATGGAGCGAATAAGAGCAGATGCAGATGGAGTTCGTGGGTAGTGGCGGGTCCTGGATGCTGCTGCTGCGCCGTCATCAGCAGAGCGCGGCGCATCTCAGAGCCCAGCAGCAGAGCCCAGCATCATGTGACTCCCCCCCGCTCCCCCACACCTCCTCCCTCCTCAGGAGTGCACCGCGGGCAGCGTTAGCTGAGTGCCTGGACATGGGGGAACCGGCGGGTCCTGGATGCTGCTGCTCCTGCTGCGCCGTCATCAGCAGAGCGCGCCGCATCTCAGAGCCCAGCAGCAGAGCCCGGCATCTACCCCACACCTCCTTGGTCCTCAGGAGTGCACCCGGGGCAAGCGTTAGCTGAGAGCCTGGACGCGGGGAACCACTGGTACTGTCTACAATATGTGTGTGTGTCTGTGTATGTGTATGCTGGCTCTGATGTGTGTGTGTGTGTGTGTGTGTGTGTGTGTGTGTGTGTGTGTGTGTGTGTCGGTGTGTGTGTATGTGTGTGTGTGTGTGTGTATGCTGGCTCTTTTTTTTTTCCAGTTTTCTTACTCTAAAAACTAGGTGCGTCTTATGGTCAGGCGCATCTTATGGTCCGAAAAATACGGTAAGTACCAACCTACCAGCTCCTAACTAGGGGGCTTGTGGTAGGGGCCACCCCCCTTCCTCCGTACAGGCAGCTCTTCCTCGTCCCTGCACCCAGCGACCTGTGCTCCCAGTAATGTCACCGGACACACCCCACTACATTCAGTGCACAGAGAGTGGGTGGGGACACTAGGATGCTCTGTCTCTCCGTCTCCCACTATCTCTCCCTGTCACCCACTTGATCACCCTATGTGCCCTGTGTCACTATCTCCCCATCACCCTTTCTCTCCTGTCATCCTCTCACTGTCACCCACTGCCTCTCCTAGTCCTCCCCTATTTCACCCACTGCCTCCTCCTGGCTTCAAACACTGCCTCCCCCTGTCATCCATTACCTGGCATCACCCACTGCCTCTCACTGTCACCTAATCCTGTCACCCTCTGCCTCTCCCTGTCACCCCCTGCCTCTCACTCTCTTCCCATCACCCACTGCCTCACCCTCTTCCTCCACCCTGCATCACTATCTTCCCATTACCCTCTCTCTTCCGTCACCATCTGCTTCTCCAAGGCATCAACCTCCCCCTGTCATATGGATATGGCGTGCCCTTTGAGACCACGCCCCTTGTGAGACTACGTCCACTTTGGTAGGACCAAACGCGGTTTTGGTGCTTGCAAAATAACCACCCCTGTCATTGCGCACCCCCATGTAATTTTGTTCTGGATCTGCCCCTGGTTAGAAGCTAATTGGTTAGTACTTTATCTCTCTCCAAGGTTTGAGACATCTCCTCCGTTGACTAAACAAACATCAATAGAAACATAACCTGAACATAACCCGTTTCTTGTACAGTGACTATTTTCCATGAATGGATTACTACAAAAATAAAACTTCTCAGTGTGGAAAAGGTACGCTGAACAGCGAACATTGTACTTGCGGTTACTGAATTTATTATGTCACTGCCTAGCATACTGAATCAACTACAAAGCTCCGTATGAATAATTACAGACACATTGTATCCTAGACACAAAATGGCAAGCCCTCAATATAATGTAATAACCACAGCCTAAATCTTTTAGCATTGTGGAACTGGTGCATATTTATCGGCCGGCTTTTCCTTGACAACAGATAAGTGATGCGTCACCATGGCAACAGCTCACTTGTCTAGGCCTTGCTAGGTATGAGGAGATTGCTAATTTTTTAGCTGAAGCAAATGAATCAGTTTGGGATAAATGGGTGAGATGGCAGGGGCTTATGCAGCCAGTCTTCTTTGGGTTTAGGAATTTGGCTTTAAAGGAGGGGATCTCCAATACAATCCAGTTTTTTTTGGTTCATGTAAACCTGTTGGCAGATTCAGAAAAAGTGAAAGGCAGAGGACCAAAATCAGGGGCAGTTTTAGGGGTTCATTTACTAGTAAGCAGTGATAAGAGCAGAGAAGTGAGCCAGTGGAGAAGTTGCCCATGGCAATCAATCAGCACTGAAGTAACATCTATAATTTGCATACTATAAAATGATACAGAGCTGCTGATTGGTTGATGGGGAAATATCTCCACTGGCTCACTTCTCCGCTCTTATCACTGCTTAGTAAATGTACCCCTTAGAGAGGAGTAGGCCCATGTGCAGCTTTTGTGCGGTCCCCGCCCCCTCTTGTTGGCACAGTTGCACAGCCGGCCCCAGGGAGGGGGTGTGGCCAACCTGGGGAGGTGTGGCCAGGCCCACTCCCTTAGAACATATAAAAAATGAAACCTTATGTGCGGATGCGGATACGGGGGTGGGGTCTGTGGCAAATCAGGTGGGCGGTAGTGGGGAAGTGAGATTGCTATTCGCTCCCCCCTGCACATTATGTGCTTCTGCAGTAGCCTCTCTCCCCAGCCCGGTGCACCGCCCCATGTGGTGAGCTGGAGAGAGGCTTCTGCAGAAGCAGTCTCTTCTTAGTACCTGCCCAAGTGCCGCAGCCTGCAACAGGAGCAGGGGGGAGCCGCAGGTCTTCAGAAACATGGTGCCCTTATTCCCAGATATTTATCTACTGCGCATGCAGATCTTCATGGAAGACAGTATCGCCGCCGGACGCAGGGGGTGTGGGGTGGGGCGGCCCCACCTTGGAACCAGGGGCCTATGTTTCCCACGTACACCCTGTACCCATTATAAATGCCAATATGGGTGAGCCGTGCCATGCATCACACGCGCCCGCGCCCCATTCAAAGTGAATGAGAACATCTGTGTACGCTCGGCGGCGGGCCGAGGCACAGGCACACCTAGGCACGCCGCTCGCCCCCGCCTGCGATGTAGCCACGCTCATTCGATCTGTAGATCCTTAAAGATGATAATGAGTTTATTGGTAAACAGTAGTAACAGGAAAAACTAGGGACACAGTGGTATTACAGGGGTTAACAGCAGTGGTATCAGACCCTGGTACAGCAGGTATCTGGGTTTCTTACCTCTAGGACAAGTACTGCATGTGTGTGCAATACCCTGACACTCTTACATAGTAGAGGTGGTTGCAGTCTGCACATGTGCAGTGTCACATCAGGTTGGAGGTGACACCTCCCTACAGACTCTGGGTCCTAGAGTGTCCCAACAGTCACATTTATATAAAAATTGACGTAATTGCTAGAATAAGAATTGAATTGACAAGTCAGAGGTGTTGCTCATGAGTCATTCAGATAAAGTGTCCTGTTTTAAATTGAGCAGTCCCAATTTGAGGGGTCAGTCCCAATTTGAGGGGTCAGTCCCACAGCCCGATCATCAGTATCTGATGATCAGAAAGCTGGGAAGTCTATATCCTATTACAGGAGGGGGATTGGAGACAACACTATAAAAGTGGACAATCAATTTAATGAACTAAAAAGAGGCAATAATGCCAATATGAAACGCGTAACTTCATGTATCTCTCTGGGAACTACAAATGAGAATAGCAACTTTAATTCAGATTTGCAGCATATTTTTATGGCAAATTTACCAGGATGACATACCCCGCTGTCCTTGGAAGTAATGGAAAAAATTATTAGTGTACATTAGGCAGTCATTGTTACTTGACTTTTTGTAAGTGATTGTGAATGGTTTTCATAACCTTGTAACCAGCGAGTTGTTATTATAATACAAGGAATCTGCAAAAGGCAAAATATGCAAAGAACACTGAAATATTTAATATGGCTGCAGCTCCACATAAATATTTAATTGTCAGTTTAAAGAGAGGTTACAGAACATTTCAATAAGAAAACTACTTCAAGCCTGCAGCAGGTCTCCCAAGTACCTCAGCTGATCTCAGGACAGACCTGATTTACCTTACTACGAGGCGGTAACCATAACACCCAATCAGATGTCACCTTTCATTGGTCTGACTACACTTGTTACAGTGGAATGCTTATATCTGGTTGGTTGCTATAAATGAGAGTACAACATATACAGTAATTGCTTTTCACACCAGCAGTGCCACCGAGAAGGGGGGGGGGGGGGGGATACTAATTACCTTGGCCCAGTAGGTGCCCAGGTTCCCCCACCCCCTTACCTGGCAGCAGCAGCAGCTGTTCTCCTCAGCCCAGCACATGCTGCTCTGTATTCTAGGGAAAATCAGTGGTATATGGGTACGGGTGCATCATTTTTTGGTGCACAGTTGAAAAAAAAAATGTCTTTACATAAAACTGTACTTGAGACCCTCAGACTGTATGTTGCAATGAGGGCCGGATCTTCGTGGCACCCCGGGCAAAAAATAGGGGTGTGGCTTCATGGGGAAGGGGCATGGTCAGTTATGCCCCCTGTAGAGTTGTGCCCCCAGTAGAGTTGTGCCCCCTAGTTGCACCGTGCCCCCAGTACTGTGCACCCTGTAGAGTTCTGCCCCCTAGTTGCGCCACTTAAAAAATAAAAATAAATTAATACCATCCCCGCTCCTGATTCCCTACCGCTGCTGCCCTCCGTCTCCGGCCGCCGGCGCCGCTCCTCTGATCTATGGGAGAGATGCCATGACGTCTCTCCCATAGCACCGCATAGACACTAGAGGTCAGTTATGACCCCTAATGTCTATGTGCCGCTCCCACAATGCTGTGCGGTGCATAATGACTTCATCGCGCACACTGCACAGCACCGCATCTACCGAGCACCGGGGGGCACCAGTAGCGGATCTTGCCCTCCGGAAGGCGGCGCCCCGGGCAAAAATCCTGTGTGCTCGTAGCAAGATCCGTTACTGGTTGCAATGGTACATTAATGCTGCCAAGTATGTCACTAATGTCAAAATAATATAATGAAAGCATGTGTGCCTGTTGTATCACACCATGGGTGGCACGGATGGACCCTTTAGCTGGTCTTGCTCCTAGCTCTAAATGAAGCCCATTGTATTTATTGCACTAAACACCTAAAAATGAAATAAGTAGTGGCATTTATAGACTGGCTTAATGTCTCACCGGTGGTCCATGAAAGTCAGTCTCTAAAAATAAAGAGTCTCTGATAGCCGTTATTAGTTCACATTTATTACTGCAATTTCCTCCACAGTGAACCTATTATTAGGGATGATAAAGGCTCATTTTCCAGTAAAAGTGTTAGTACTGGCGGTGCAGACCGGGACAGGTGCTTTGTGGCAGAGCCCAGTCTAAGGGGGATATTCAAGTTTGTCAGCAAACCAAAAAAAGCACACAAATGGGCAAAACCATGTGCACTGCAGGGGGGGCAGATGTAACATGTGCAGAGAGAGTTAGATTTGGGTGGGTTATATTGTTTCTATGCAGGGTAAATACTGGCTGCTCTATTTTTACACCACAATTTAGATTTCAGTTTGAATACACCCCACCCAAATCTAACTCTCTCTGCACATGTTACATCTGCCGCACCTGTAGTGCACATGGTTTTGAATAAGGGTCTTGTTTTGCCGATGTTTGGCCCAGTGAGCACGCGTGGGCCTGGCAATTGTCCTAGCTGGTCCGGGCAATGCGAATGCATCTCCCTGATTGACAGTGGTCAGGGGCGTTTGCAGCAAAATGACACATGACGTCACACATGCCCACTGCGACGAGTAAGATAGCGGCGGTCCGACTGCCTTTGCAGCCAGTGGTCTACCCTTCTTTTGCTGGGTCTGTGATGCGATTGCATTGCTGGCAGCAATTAGAATGCTGGGCGGCTTTGCCTTGTGCTGGGCGAAAACGGCAACTGAATTCGAATAAGCCCTAAGTACCCGTTTCCATAAAGAGGACCAAACACTGTAGCACTGAATAAGCTACTGTATACTTATCTAGCTGCCTAATTCTGCACTTGCAGTGCATATTTGTTCTGTGCTACTATATCCCTTGCAGGCTGGGGGGGGTATAGTATTTGCCAGGACAACACACTGCGATGTAAACTGAAGCAAGGTAAATGGACTCGGCCTGATCAATCGATTTTCAGCGGCTCGGTCCGATAATTTCGTAGTGCCTACCAGGGGCGTATGCAGAGAGGAGGGGACCCGTGTGCAGTCTCCGGGTGTGGGCCCCCTCCTCTCCCGAGTCCCGTAGCCGGCAGCCGCAGCAGCGCTGTTAGCACTCGGTGTGAGCACTAGAGACTCTGGCACAGTGCCAGAGTCTACAGCGCATGCGCAAGTCTCCCAAAAAAAAAATGGCACGGCGACCATTTTTTTGGAGACCTGTGCATGCGCTGTAGACTGTGGCACTGTGCCAGAGTCTCTAGTGCTCACATAGCGCGCTAACAGCGCTGCTGCGGCTGCCGGCTACGGGACTCGGGAGAGGAGGGGGCTCACACCCGGACACCAGAAAGGTAAGTATATAGAAGAAATGGGATGCAGTCAGTTTACCTCCTATCAAAATCCCGACGTTCAAAATCCCGACACCAATTGACCGATGGTCAAAATCCCGACAAGGTCAAAATCCCGACATGGACAAAATACCGACATTTAAAATACTGACAAGGTCAAAATACCGACAAGTAAAATGCCGACAGGTCAAAATACCGACATGAGTTTTTCATGATTTTTTTCATTGAAACCGACTTGTTCATACTTTACCATCCCAGTGGACCTGGAGGGGGAATATAATAGTGTGCCGAGCGCAGCGAGGCACCGTGCCCGAAGCATGGCGAGCGCAGCGAGCCATGCGAGGGGACGCGGTACACTTTATATGGTGTCCATGTTGACTTATGTCGACATACACACACAAAAACAACAACAAATGCATGTCGGTATTTTGACCTGTCGGCATTTTACATGTCGGTATGTTGACCTTGTCGGTATTTTAATGTCGGTATTTTGTCCATGTCGGGATTTTGACCTTGTCGGGATTTTGACCATCGGTCAATTGGTGTCGGGATTTTTAACGTCGGGATTTTGATTGGAGGTATTTCATACCGATCCCGAATCAATGGGTGCAGTGTGTGCAGTGTGGGGCCCCTCTGGACCCAGGGGTCCATGTGAACCGCACACACTGCACCCATTGTAGATATATGCCACTGGTGCCTACTCATCACAATGTACTGATTCCAAAATCAGGATGATTCGGTGGGACCTGCTGCATGATATGTCTCCATATCCCTGAGGTGATATTGTGTACTGTTAGTAGTGTGTATGAATTTCCAATCATCTGTCTGACATTTCTGCTGATAGTCCATTAGACAGCGCCACCTTTCTGATGACCTTGGAACTGATAACTCTTCTGATCTGAGCGATAAATCACTGATGTGTCTGTCCGAAATGTCTCAGGATTGTTCTCAGGATTGTTTAATCACTCTCAAAGTCAGTGGGATTGTGAAACCATTCTGGTGTGCGCTGAGCTCGGACAATCTGACATTAAAGACATTTCCAGACATGACACTAACAGAATGTACAAACTTAGTAACAATGGGGGTAATTCCAAGTTGATCGCAGCAGGATTTTTGTTAGCAATTGGGCAAAACCATGTGCACTGCAGGGGAGTCAGATATAACATGTGCAGAGAGAGTTAGATTTGGGTGGGGTGTGTTCAATCTGCAATCTAATTTGCAGTGTAAAAATAAAGCAGCCAGTATTTACCCTGCACAGAAACAAAATAACCCACCCAAATCTAACTCTTTCTGCACATGTTATATCTGCCCCCCCTGCAGTGCACATGGTTTTGCCCAATTGCTATCAAAAATCCTGCTGCGATCAACTTGGAATTACCTCCAATATACAGTGTATGGAAAATGATAAATTCTATATGGAAAAATACTCACTATAGATTTGTATGGGTCTATGAGATGATTGGAGCTTATTGATGGTCAGTGGGTGGATCTTAAGTCTTCTGACTAATACACCAGCTGTACTACGCTAGAGGAAGTGGCGTATGTCTGTACTAGTATATATGAGCATTTGTTACATAGCATATTGGGGGTCATTCCGAGTTGATCGCTAGCTGCCTTTGTTCGCAGTGCAGCGATCAGGCTAAAAATCTGCATTTCTGCGCATGCGTATGCACCGCAATGCGCACGCACGACGTACGGGTACAAAGACCTTTGTGGTTTTGCACAGGTTCTAGCAAAGTTTTAAGTCGCACGGCGCAAGAAGATTGACAGGAAGGGGGGCGATTCTGGGTGTCAACTGACCGTTTTCAGGGAGTGTTTGGAAAAATGCAGGCGTGCCGGGGAAAACACAGGCGTAGCTGGGCGAACGCTGGGCGGGAGTGTGACGTCAAAAACCAACCCTCAAATGATAGAATCAATGCACACGAAGAGTAAGTCCAGGGCTGGTCTTGTTTTGCACAAAAATGTGTTTGCAGGCCCTCTGCTGCACAGGCGTTCACACTTCTGTAAAGCGAAAATACACTCCGCGGTGGGTGGCGACAATGCGTTTGCACGGCTGCTAAAAACTGCTAGCGAGCGATCAACTCGGAATGACCCCCCATTATGTGCTTCTACTGTTTATTCCTTTACAGGAATATTATCATTTTGTCCGATCAGCTATGCTCATAGTATAATCGGGTATGGGACTCAAGGTCAACACCCATTAGGTCGGCACCCATTGGTCGACAGTGGGTAGGTCGACACTAGAAATATGTCAAAGCGGCCATTAGGTCGACATGAACAAGATCAACATGAAAAAAGGTTGACATGAGTTTTTTATGGATTTTTTTGGTGTTGTTTTCTCCGACAAGTGGCCTGGAACCCCAATTAGTGCACCGTGTCCCCTCGCATGGCGAGCGAACTGCGGGCAAGGTGCCCTGCTTCACTACCGCTGCGCTCGGCACAGGTTACCGTTCCCAATTGTAGTCCATGTGGATCATAAAGTATGAAGAAGTCAAAAAAAGTGAAAAACTCATGTCGAACTTTTTTCATGTTGACCTTGTTCACATCGACATAATGGGCGTGTCATCCTATTTTAGTGTCGACGTAGCCACTGTCGACCAATGGGTGTTGACCTAGAGTCCAGATACCGTATAATCGCAGTACGAGTTCTATTTTTCGTGGCATGGTTGGATTACATTCATACACGTAATAGAGAAGATGTCTTGTTGCCGAAAAACAATGAGTCCCTTCTCCGAGAGTCAGGGACAAGAACAGGGATCTTTCCAGCCCCACTGGGTTATGGGTCAGAGGGGATTATAATGACTGTGATGTCTGGTGTAGCAACCTTGCCAGCTGGTGGTCCCTCTATTTGGGAGGAGTTCCTAAGGCCATTGACCACTATACTACAAGAGTTAAAGATTCATAAAGTCCTTTTTTTAATATGAACTACACAATTATCTTCGTGATTTGTTGTTGTCCAAATGGGAAAAAAGAAAACAAAAACGTAAAAAATTATCTACCAAATTATCAAAGGCCGGAAATCACTTTCACCAGCAGCCAATCACAAGAGACCAAGAGGCATATGTATCCAAGCTTACAGAGAGATAAAGTTGAGAGAGATAAAACCAATCAACACCTAACTGCCATGCTATAGGCTGTGTTTGAAAAATGACAGCTGACTGGTTAGTAATTTGGGGTCTATTTACTAAGCCTTGGAGAGAGATAGAGGACCAACCAACCAGCTCCTAACTGTCATTTTTCCAAACTCAGACTGTGACATGACAGTTAGGAGCTGATTGGTTGGCACTTTATCCATGTTGACTTTATCTTTCTCCAAGTAAATAGACCCCTGTATCTCTCTCTCTAAGCTTTGATACATACAGCATGTCCCCAATTTGGAAGAGTCTATTATAATGAGAATGCTGGCATATCAATGTCGCTACTCCAAACATCTCAGCCTAATTTAGCACCCTGAGCCACACACCCCAGAGGGACCAGGATGAGCTGCAGTATTTTTTAGAAAGGCGGGGATCCATGGTGTTACCCCACCCCCACCCCAGAAAATACCACTTTTCTGCTTATTTATCTTCTGCGTGGAACACCTAAGGTCCAATTCTGCTGCCAACATTTGCTAAATTGTGTTGCTAAATGCAAAATGAATCCAGTATTTCACAGAACTATTCTGAAAATGTGGTTCATCTCTCACATAGGGATTGGTAGGGATTATTAAAAGGTATTCAATAGCTCAGATTATTGGGCCTAATTCTGAGTTGATCGCAGCAGCAATTTTGTTAGCAGTTGGGCAAAACCAAGGGGGTCATTCCGAGTTGTTCGCTCGCAAGCTGCTTTTAGCAGCTTTGCACACGCTAAGCCGCCGCCTACTGGGAGTGAATCTTAGCTTCTTAAAATTGCGAACGAAAGATTTGCAATGTTGCGATAAGACATCTCTGTGCAGTTTCTGAGTAACTCGAAACTTACTAGGCATCTGCGATCAGTTCAGTGCTTGTCGTTCCTGGTTTGACGTCACAAACACACCCAGCGTTCGCCCAGACACTCCTCCGTTTCTCCAGCCACTCCCGCGTTTTTCCCAGAAATGGTAGCGTTTTTTCACACACACCCATAAAACGGCCAGTTTCCGCCCAGAAACACCCACTTCCTGTCAATCACAGTACGATCACCAGAACGAAGAAAAAGCCGTGAGTAAAATTCCTAACTGCATAGCAAATTTACTTGGCGCAGTCGCAGTGCGGACATTGCGCATGCGCACTAAGCGGATAATCTCTGCGATGCGAAGAAATTTACAGAGCGAACAACTCGGAATGACCCCCCATGTGCACTGCAGGAGGGGCAGATATAACATGTGCAGAGAGAGATTTGGATGGGGTGTATTCAAAATGAAATCTAAATTGCAGTGTAAAAATAAAGCAGCCAGTATTTACCCTGCACAGAAACAAAATAACCCACCCAAATCTAACTCTCTCTGCAAATGTTATATCTGCCTCCCCTGCAGTACACATGGTTTTGCCCAATTGCTAACAAACTTGCTGCTGCGATCAACTCAGAATTACCCCCATTATCATTTCAATTTCTCGATACATCATACCTCCCAACATGACCCTCTCCAGGAGGAACACAATGCTCTGCTCCTGGACTTTTCTCTTAATGTATGATTGTCGGCACCTGTTTTGAACAGGTTCGTTGATAAGAAAGGTGTTTCAGCACAGGTGATGACAATCATACATTAAGAGGGACGTCCAGGAGCAGAGCATTGTGTCCCTCCTGGAAAGGGTCATGTTGGGAGGTATGATACATGTCAAACGTAAACTCTAGCTCACCAGAAGACAGGGTAGAAATAACTGTATTATATATGTATCGTTTATGTTTGTACCAGAAGGCAGTAGAAATTGTTACCAATAAATTTGCTACACAGTGGAATAACCACAAGTATATCCCAGTGCCCTATTAGTTTGATAACACCTGCTGCAAGTGGAAAGAAGGCACTTGTACTGCCTCCTAATTACAAGCAGGCAGAAAACGGGGAAAACTTTTCAATGTGCTGAAGATTTGTGTTTAATAGATAAATAGTAAACAGTAATGTAATGTAAATTAGTAGTGTCTGAATTTGACCAAGTGCAACGAAACGTCTTCCCATTTATTTTTTTGGCCTGCTAATAATTTGCTAAACCTCTTGTTATTAATTGGGGAATAAGAGTAAAATAAAGTGTGATTTTCATTCATTCAAATTGCATAAAGAAGTCTTTACTATGTTTAGGCTGTCTACATTATTGTGATGTATTATATTATAATAAGTATATTTATTATATTACAGTTGTAACAAAATGGTTCATATTTCATTGACAAATGTGATATATACAGCAGATGCCTTTAATCATGACATATATTTTAATCTATTCCTACTCTATGTCTGCTTGGCCCTTGTGTATGCATAGAATTAGTTCCTTCCCTTACGCTTTTTCCTGCTGAATCCCAAACCTCTGTATCACCCACTGCTCTGACTAAATCCACCCGTTCCCCCGCAGCTGTTCCCAGCTCCAGCCTCCTTCCCTCCGCTCCCCGAGATGTGGCCCCTGTCTTGGTTTCTAGCCGATTTGTACGTCTCAGCTGGCGCCCACCGGTAGATACGAGAGGGAACATACAGACCTACACTGTCTTCTTCTCCAAGGACGGGACTCACAGGTACGTTTGCAAAACATGCTGTATGTAATCGGTCTGCAAATAAATGGTCTTGACAGTTCACTGTACACTCCAATGTCAAACATTTGACAAGCCAAACACAAGTGAGAGGTATATGTGTGTGTGTATATATATATATATATATATATGGGCTGCAAATTGCCTATGTGGAAGTGTGGAGGTATGATGTCATCCAATTCGTGTATATCAGCAGAGGAACTTCCTCCAATGTGGAGACTAGGGATCTTGTTCCGACCTGATTGCTAGCAGGCTACTTTTAGCACTGCTGTGATCAGGTAGTCGCCGCCTACAGGGGAGGGGGATTCGCTGTGCAGGGCTGCGCTCGCTTGTGCAGAGAGCTGCACAAACAAAAGTTTCTGCAGTTTCTGCCCAGCTCAGGACGTACTCACCCGCTGCGATGATCCAGGACGGAGCTGACGTCAGGATCCCTCCCTCGAAATGGCTGGGCCCACCAGCGTTTGGACAGTCACGCCCTGAAAACAGTCAGTTGACGCCTCCGGTCGGCCTCTTCCTGTCAATCTACTTGCAGTCGCGGGTGCAATCTCTTTCTTTGTTAGTTCTGATGCTTCCTGGCGACGGCCGTCGCCAGGGAGCAGCGTGCCTGCGCATTGCGGTTACAGCACATGCGCAGTTCAGACCCTGCTGCGAAAAACTGCTGCATGCGATCAGGCCGGAATGACCCCCTAAGTGAGAGAAGGCAGCTCCTCTGTATTGAAGGACATCATACTTTCACAGCTGGCAATTTGCAGCCTGTAATTATCTCATGTTTGGTTCTAGATATTAAAGGTGTGTTGTTCTTCCTAAAACATTATTGATTTTTGAAGGAAGCAAGGAAATCACTGACCTTCCCATATATTAATGCACAAGTTGAACCTTGATTGACAAAAATTGTCCGTAATATGTAACTAAATTGAGATTAACCCCTGAAGAAGTCTCTTAGAGATGAAACGCATAGAGTAACTGTTCACTGGATCCACTCTGTGAATATGAAATTGTGTATATTGACTCCAACAAAAGGGTGAACTGTACATGCTCAGATGTGGGATTCTTTTATGTATCATTCATTGATTGTAAATTGTACTTATATTAAAGGACTATTTCACATATGATTGTAACCATAAAGGTTCACTTGGTAGAATTATTTGCACTTTTGACCCTCTTTAATTTAGAATAGCGCTCTCTCTTAGAGATTTTATCCATCTTAACCTCTGGCCTTGCTAACAGGAGACCCTTTGAGAGGTGGAGTATAAAAATCTGCAAAATAAATGTTTTCTAGGAACCGCTATATATACATACATATGAATAACAACACACTAATATCCCAGTGCGCTAATACATATATGACTGTATATTCAGTGTGAAATGGAGTTATTGAAGAATTCGCCTCAGTGGGTTGATCATAAATTCAGTGTACCAGAGACCTTTATTTTGGCGGAACAGATACGAAGCACCCTAGAATTAAACCCTCTCACCAGATGATAACCATTAGTGGTCAAGCATTGATGTTTTATGTGTTTTACTTCTTTTTTTTCTTTCTAAAAATGACTTAAAATATTGCAACACCAAACAAATTCATATAAATTTCAATGTACAGAAGATGGTATAAATCTCCACCTTAGTATAGGTGTGAGCTCAGGGGGGAGATTATCAATACAACGACACAATGAGTGAAATTGGTGAATCCTACGCATTTCGTCTCTATGACTTTGTCAGGGATATGATGCAATATTGCGCTTAATGAGAGTGTGTAAAGACAGCCATTCTTCAATTTCAGTTTTGTAGACAATCATAAAATCATTTGGAATAAAGATTAAAAAAAGGTCCTCTAAACTTTTGAGTATTATTAAAGAAGTATTACAGAACTGTCTTGGCTGAAGCCATTTTTGGAGGGGTATTTTCTCTCGGGCAGATTTATTAAAGCTTCTTAAAATTAAAAATGGTGATATTTCCCATAGCAACCAATCAGATTCTAGCTATATAAGCTTTCATTATCTACCCCTCAATCTCTACATAAATCTTCTTGTTGACAATTACCTGTTACAGTATTGAAAAATTATGTTATTATGTAATTCATCATTTCAGCTTTTATAATTAGGAGCATTTTCCCAATTAACACTAATGTTAATTACTGTTAATCTCTACATCTGAATTGACCTTTCTAACAATATATATGTAGTAATTACTTATATGTTTGAAGTTAATAATAGTAGTACCCCGTGGTTTCTGGAATATTTCCTGAAGTTAAAGCCTAAGCTGATTACATTGATAAGTTGAGTTTCTTTAATAACTTCCCGGATTGCAGTGAGTAATATGCACAAATACTGCATTAATGAAATAGTGAAGCTATTCCCCAAAGCTGATATTGTTTGTTTGCTATTAAATATTAAAAAACAGATTTAACGTTTGGTCAGTGCTCCTGCCTGGAGCATTTTCTAGCGTTGGAAAAAAAACCTGCTAATTAGTTTACTTCTATTAAAGGCTTTTAGCAATTATTTTCACTGTCAAATATTTGCAGTGGGACATAATGAGTGAGTCAGCAAATGGAAAGGAAAGTGATATGTCTTGTTAAAAGTTCAACACAACTTGCTGGAAATGTATTGTTGATCTGTACAGCTGGCACGGAATTGACAGAGCCACAATGTGAATACAAATGCGAATGTTAAAAATGATTTAAAAAAATGTATGTCCCTATCAAGCAATCAGATTCCAATGGCCATCAATGGAAACAAATTAGAAAGCAATCTGATGATCTTTGTAACATCTTTTTATTGTGCACCAGTTTTCCTAAATATTGTTTTCCTGATCGTCTTAAGGCAAATTTCATAATATTGGCGACATTATCGCAGTGTATAGTTGTGATGTGTTGTTAAGTGTTTATTTGCTACGTGCTGTCTCTTAACTGTGTGTTATTGTGCACGAGTCATCTGTCAATGGGGTATACATATTTATCACAATACTGAGGTGGGAAGTAGTGAGGTCCAAGTTCAATGGACATGCGGAATGCCGGACGAACGCTGACTTTTTTTAAAGGGTCAATCATTTACAAGGCTAAAAAATGTCAGAGTTCGCCCGGCATTCCACGCGGCCGCTGAACTCGGACCTTGGGGCAGATGCATTAAGCTGGAGAAGAGATAAAGCAGTGATAAGTGCAAGGTGATAGCGCACCAGCCAATCAGCTCCTGTCCTAACTGTAATTTTTCAAATCCATAATGATTGGCTGGTGCGTTATCACCTTGCACTTATCACTTCTTTATCCCTTCTCCAGACTTAATACATCTGCCCCCTTATTACATCCTAGCCCATGCACATGCAGATGGAATGTGATGAAATCGCCCCAATCCGCAATGCAATAGTTAAATACATCACAGGGATGTACCAGTTATCGCATGCCGCGACAGAGCTTGTGAGAAGGATCTATTCACTCCGACTCCACTCTGCAGACTTCTTGGGGTATTTTTTTTTTAAATACCCCGAGTATATGCTGTACATTTGCTTCTCCCTCAACAGATACAGCCTACACCCAGTAGCGGATCTTGCCACGAGCAAGCAGGACTTTTGCCCGGGGCGCCGCCTTCCGGAGGGCGCTAGCGCCATCCGGAGAGCGCCGCACCGTGGCAAGATCCGCCACTGCTGCCCGCTGTGTCCCCCGTCCGCCTCCGCTGCCCGCTGCCCGGCCCGCTGTGTCCCCGCCTCCTGTGAAGGGAACTAGATGCTACGCGTCTAGTTTCCCTTCGTGGAGAGTACCCTTGCTGAGCGGTGCGCGATGACGTCATCGCGCACCGCACAGCAAAGGTCCTCTCCACGAAGGGAACTAGACGCGTAGCATCTAGGGAGAGTACCTTTGCTGAGCGGTGCGCGATGACGTCATCGCGCACCGCACAGCAAAGGTCCTCTCCACGAAGGGAACTAGACGCGTAGCGTCTAGTTTCCCTTCGTGGAGAGGACCTTTTGCTGTGCGGTGCGCGATGACGTCATCGCGCACCGCTCAGCATTCAAGCGGCGCTAGTAATGTACAGGGGGCGTAACTGACCACGCCCCCTGTATTAGGCCACGCCCCG
Source organism: Pseudophryne corroboree (assembly GCF_028390025.1). Taxonomy (NCBI): domain Eukaryota; kingdom Metazoa; phylum Chordata; class Amphibia; order Anura; family Myobatrachidae; genus Pseudophryne; species Pseudophryne corroboree. The sequence goes on along the minus strand of NC_086444.1, from coordinate 61,582,707 downwards.
TTTCCTGCCCGGGGCGCAGAGCGGCCTTGAACCGGCCCTGCCTACACCTCTACTACTGCCACTGGATCCCCCAAAACCCCTTGTACTTACCCGTGCTTGGTGTCCCAGCGAGCTCCTACAACTCCTGTTATCTAATTGCCATCTTCCAGCTCCGTGACTCCGTCAACTGATGTCTCCGCTGTAAACTGAGATGCCAGTGCTAAAATAATGTGAAACGGGTGTGAAAATGCCCTTCATCACATTATTTTAGTAAAAATAAAATTAATAAATATGCCTGTATGCTGAATTAGGCCCAATATTCTCTCAGTATTTCATCCCATGTCTCAGTAAATATTATTCACCAAAATTATAGGCCAGACAGGAGCGTATCTAGAGAGGAGGATGTCCACGTGCAGGCTCCAACTGGGCCCCCTCTTCTCTAGCCAGCAGCACTGTGGCTGCCGGCAGGAGGGTCCCTAAGGGACCCTAGGGCTGTCCTAAAGCCTAGAACACATGCGCAGATCTCCATGAAAATGGCGCGGTGGCCATTTTCCCAGTGATTTTCCTACTGTGCATGTGCAAAACACCGGGAAAATGGCGCTGCGCCATTTTCCCAGTGATTTCTGGAGTGCTACTGCTGCGCCGCAGGACTCCGGAGGGTAAGTATTAAAAATAATGAGTGCAGGGTGTGCAGTGTGGGCCCTCTGGACCCTTGGGGCCTGTATGCACCGCACACACTGCACCCATTATAAATATGTCACTGGCCAGACTGTTTAGACTCCAGGTATAGAACTTGTTTACATGCCTCTTTAAAAGTATCTGCTTGTGCACAAGTCTGTCACTGTGTTATTGGAGTGTCACAGTGATGTATGGCGGTACATTACTTTGCCCAATAGAGATTCATACCTTATTGTATTGACTGCTGTTTGTCTTCTATCATGTGTATCCTGTTATATTCAATAAAACAAGCTCTGGTTTGGAATCAACATATGACCTAACCTCCTTCCTCACTTCCATTATGCAGCTACCAAGCCTCGGCGTGGTAGCACCTCTTATGTTTACAGGGTGTACAGTCCAAATCCCCCTTTTTTCCAATTAACAGTATGTTGCAAGCATAAAAGATCCATGTTATCTAAAACCATACTAGTTAAGTATATAATATAAATATATATTTTTTATGATAAAAAATTCTTTTGACCTACAACAATTCCGATGACTGTGAATTTTGTGCAAACTTTTGCAAACTTTTAATTAGAAATAGAAAACAGAGGGACATCTTCTTAGTGTTTATGATATTGGGCTGAGTTTTACTTGTCAATTCTACATTTCAAACTTTTTCTAATTGGGCCATTCAAGCTGGCGGGGTCTATGGGATTATTATAAAATGAAAAGAAAAAAAGTTAGATTACATAAAAAGAAAACATTTGTTATGTGTATTCTTATTTTGTATCACAGATGGAAATCATATTTAAAGTTGCTTTTGCTATAAAGTCCTTTGCGCAGCCCACATAGCATACCCATCTTTACACTTCTGAAGGAGTCATATTGTACGATAAACCAACCCACTCAGTAACATAAGAAGACATCTGTGTTGTGTGTCCTCTAAAGTGCATAAGGCTGACTTACAGCTCGGAAAACTACATATTGTAGGTTTGTCACATGGTTTTTGTATACAGTAGTAATTACCCTTTATATGCAGAAAGATAAAATTAGTTTTATTCCTCAACCTTTTGCTGCCTTTCACCTCAATTCACCTCAATTCACAACCCACTGGAACTTCCAAAACTTGCACCATTTCTAAAGTGACAACTATTTTTATATATTTATTAATATATTGAACATTATTCCAGTTGTGTTACTGTCCCTATCATACAAGCCCAGAGGCCACAGCACCATTGGTGTATCTTAACCTGTTCGACAGCTTCTTGTATATGTCCAGCTCATAATGACCAAGATTTTGAGCTGTTCTAGTAGTTCTGGCTGCTTTTCCAGATTCTCTATTTAAGACAGTCCCCAACAATTCCTCTTTCTCCAAATATTGCTCTCCTCTCCATTTTCTAGCTTGCTCCTACACACTTCTGTTCAATTCTGCCTGGGACTGAATAAGACCCCATGGGGTACCAGGCAAAATGTTGGTCTGGAGCCAAATTCCCCTTCCACTCTTGTAAACAATGAACCCGTAAAACCCAGATAAAGTAATCAGGGCCCTTCAGTGCCCACAGGGGGCTAGACGAGAGCCTAGGTTGCCTAATGGATGAGCTGTCTATGATTCTGCCAAACTTCTTTCTTGGCTGCTTTTGCCCTGAATTCCAAACCTCTCTTCTGCTTCATCTCAGTATTCTGACTTACCAACAAGGCTACTAAATTAAGGATTAAAGGTTTGTCCTACTTTATCTGTCCTAAAATCCCAACAAGGTCACTCCTGTTGCCTGAGTCAGCAATTGACATCTGTCCAATAAGTGGCAATACTCAGAGCATTCACTTGGTGGCCTGTGCTTTGGTCTATTAAAATTGAATGCCTGAAGAAGAAGACTAGCACATGGAATCACTCAAGGCCATTCAATCCACTGTAAGGTACATAAAAATAAGCTCCGTCTGTACTTTGGGGTCACTCAGACCTGATCGCACAATAGGATTTTTCGCTGCGCTGTGATCAGGTTAGAACTGTGCATGCATATGCACCGAAATGCGCAGGCGCGTCGGACGGCTACAAAGCGGATCGTTGCTGGGCGATGGATTGTATGAAGAATCCATTCGCACAGCCAATCGCAAGGCGATTGACAGAAGAAGGCGTTTCTGGGTGTCAACCGACCATTTTCTGGGAGTGGTAGGAAAAACGCAGGCGTGTCCAAGCATTTGCAGGGCGGGTGTCTGATGTCAGTTCCGGGGTCGGACAGGCTGGAGTGATCGCAGGGGCTGAGTAAGTCCTGGGATACTCAGAGACTGCACAAAACTTTTTTGTACTGGTCGGCTGCACATGCGTTCGCACACTTGCAAAGCGAAAATACAGTACACTCCCCTATGGGCGGTGACTATCTGCTCGCAGCAGTGCAAAATACCCCTAGCAGGCGATCAGGGCTGCCTTTGTACGACTATGTCGTATCTCAGCATTCTGAGTGCCTAGTTGGCATCTTGAACCAACCATGGCCCATCTTCCAATCTCTGGGGTCTGTATGTGACTTCACACTTATTGGCAGTTTCTAATAAATTCTTTAGCTCTGCTCCTTGTGATGCTAATCGCATCGAACAGTGAAGAGATGATACATATCAAATTACATACATTTTACTGTTGGCTGCAGTAGCCAGTAGCTACTGTACTTGGACAAAGAAAATTTTGTGTAATGTTAAAAAGTTCCATTGAACTTAGCAAATCGAAAACACTGTTTATTTTTTGTATTTTTTTTTTTCCGTTTCAACTTACGTTGAACATAAAATGAATCCCTGTAGTTTTCCATGTTGTCTGGTAGCAGGGCTGTAATATAATGCCAGGTAACAGGGCTATTATTACATGGTCAGTGATGTTAGTTTATACTTTGCGCTCAGATTATTTTCGCTAATATCCGACGGTTGGCACAATATGGCTGTGTGGGTGAGTAAAACATTATTGACCGTTGTGCCTGATAATTATCCTCTCAGTATCGGGGATGGCAGAAAATACGGGGGTAATTCAGACTTGATCGCTCGCAAACGTTTTTTGCAGCGCTGCGATCAGGTCAGAACTGGGCATGCACCACAATGCGCAGGCGCCTCGCACGGGTACAAAGCTGATCAACGCTCAGCGATGTGTGAAGAATCCATTCGCACGGCCCTTCGCAAGGAGATTGACAGGAAGAAGGCGTTTGCGGGTGGCAACTGACCGCACTCAGGGAGTGGTTGGAAAAACGCAGGCGTATCCATGTGTTTGCAGGGAGGGTTCCTGACGTCAATTCCGGCCCCGAACAGACTGAAGTGATCGCAGCGGCTGAGTAAGTCCTGGGCGGCGCAGAGATTGCACAAGATCTTTTCGTACAGCTCTGCTATATATGCGATCGCTCACTTGCAAAGCAAAAATACCCTCCCCCTGTAGGTGGCGACCATCTGATCGCAGCAGTGCAAATTAAAACCTAGCGAGCAATCAGGTGTGAATTAGGCCCACTGTCAAGGGAAGACCGTCAGTTACTCTTTTTGGCCATCTGCTTACTAAAAGAATGTGATAGAGCTAGACGGGGTCTGATTTGCCTACTCAGGTGTGTGGGAGAAATTGAACAATAACCTGATTGTCAGGTTCAGTGCATGTGCTACACTACAAAGACAGTGGGGCCGATTCAGCAGTGAATGCTGAAGTGTGGAAATCGCTATTCGGGAAGGCCCCCAGCACACGGGGCGGCCTTGCCTTGCCCTGTGCTGGGTGCCCCCCCTCCTCCCCCCGCATGCTAGAGAATGGAGTTGTCATTTTGCCATTTTTCACAAAACGACAACTCAACCTTCATTTTATTCTTATTTGAAAACCTAAAAAAATTCAAAATATAAAGTAATTTACTTTAAGAAGTTATAATCAAGTGCACTGTCCATGGGGGTGATTCCGAGTTGTTCGCTCGTTAGTTTTTTTCGCTACGGAGCGATTAGTAGCAAACTGCGCATGCGCAATGTTCACAGCGCGCCTGCGCCAAGTAAATTAGCACAAAAGTTTGGTATTTTACTCACGGCGTAACAAAGATTTTTCATCGTTCTGGTGATCGGAGTGTGATTGACAGGAAGTGGTTGTTTCTGGGCGGAAACTGGCCGTTTTCTGGGAGTGTGCGAGAAAAACGCTGGCGTTTCTGGGAAAAACGCGGGAGTGTCTGGAGAAACGGGGGAGTGTCTGGGCGAACGCTGGGCGTGTGTGACGTCAAACCAGGAACGAAACTGACTGAACTGATCGCTATGTGTGAGTAGGTCTGGAGCTACTCAGAAACTGCTAGGAAATTTCTATTCGCAATTCTGCTACGCTAAGATACACTCCCAGTAGGCGGCGGCCTAGCGTGTGCAACGCTGCTAAAAGCAGTAGCGAGCGAACAACTTGGAATGAGGGCCATGGTCTAAAGGCCACAGAGTCTTCGTCATGTCTTGTTCAGAATAAAATGTTTCATACTGTACCACAGTGATATCTAACGTTCCCCAGCAATGTATATTATGAATACAGATTCAGTTTTCAAACTTGGGGGTATATTTACTAAGCCTTGGATGGAGATAAAGTGGACGGAGATAAAGTACCAGCCATTCAACTTCTAAAAGTCATTTTTCAAAGTGCCGTTGCAGTTAGGAGCTGATTGGCTGGTATTTTCTGTCCATCCACTTTATCTCCATCCAAGACTAGTACATCCGCCCCATAGAGAGAGAGAGAGAGAGAGAGATAAAGTGGACAGAGATGTACCAGCCAAGCTGTGTTTGAAAAATTACCGATAGGAGCTGGTTGGTTGGTACTTTATCTTCATCTACTTTATCTCTCTCCCCTATTAGTAAATAGACTCCTTTACCTCTCTGCAGTGGTGCCGAGAGGCAGGGGGAGTGGGTACAAATTACCCGGGACCGAGCTGCTGGAGGGGCCCAAGGGGGGGCCCAGGTAGCTAACCCCCCAAGGATACCTGTACTGTGGCTGGCCGGCGGTGGCGCCATCTTCCTGGTGATATCTTCAGGAAGATGGCACCTCACACAGAAAGCAAAGACTCTGGCACTGTGCCAGAGTCTTTGCTCGCTAGTGGCCAGCATCATCTTCCCAAATATCACTGGAAAGATGGCACTGGCTGGGGAGGAGGGACCCGCTTCCAGATCAATAAGGTAGGAAGTGGGTGCCCATCCCCTGCCCCCCTATGTTAAAATGTTGCCCCCCTTGTGGAGCACGCAGGGTCACTTCATGGACCCGCAATTATTTTGTAAGTCACATATTTTTATACTAATGGGCATAACCATACCCACTTAATAAACCACTTGCCCAGGTCTTTACCGGGGCCCCGCGTTGCTCTCAACGGCCCTGTCTCTCTGCACTATATCACTCTCCAAAGCTTACTATTTGTCCCATAGGTATAGTAAACCCTCAGGTTAGATCACATATATTATTCACCGTTTGCTATAAAATTATTTTAAATGGTCCCGTCATTTGCTCCCTAAGAACCGTTATTCCCAACATGAGCACAAGTCCTGCTACCTGACACGAAACAGAATGTTAATATACAAATCATTTTCTTGGTGAATTAACAGTAATTTTATATATATATATATATATATATATATATATATAGCTTCCAAGTTCTCTCCACAATGTTTCTCCAGAACGACTGTGAAGACACCCACGCCAGTGTACAGTATCTTTGCTCATGTTTATTTGCACCCCATAGATACAATGCAAGCAAATGAATGAAGATTGCGCACACACACACACACACACACACACACACACACACACACACACACACACACACACACACACACACACACACACACATTTTACCCTCCTGTAAATTAGAGTTGAGAAGTTCCTATTCAGTTTAGGAAATGTAGACTCTTGTGGCATTTATATACACCATGCATTAAACCATTTCTATAATCAGTTAATAGGGCTTTACTTGACATAAGCAGTTAAGCAGGCCAGAAAAATTAATTATTCATTGTGCACACAATGAGAAATATGGTAATGCTGCCGTGTATTATTGGGTGCATGCATTATTTTGGTTTGCACGACTTAAACTGATGTCATTTTGAAAAATTACAGGTCAACCCTTTTATGTCTTACACTAAATTAATCTAGGAAATATGCAAGAACAGCCATTATTTATGTGTGTTCGTTAGAGGCTGACAGCACTGAGCTATGTGCAGCTGATAGAATCCATCTAAAGTAGCAATACTACTTACATATATATACATATACTAGGTGATTCATCGCGCCCTACGGGCGCGCTTCACACTGACGTAAGGGGCTACGCCCCTTAACCCTTGCACGCCCTTGTGACGTGCTATATTTGTATTATATGGAGTATTACGTCCAATCATAATTGTGTGAGTGGTTAAGTATTGTACGGTCAAAGGGCGTGCAATGGTTAAGGGGTCGTAGCCCCTTGCAATGACGTGAACAGCGCACGCAGGGCCTGATGAATCACCTAGTAGATGCTGTGGTTGGGGGAGTGGTGGTTGCGGGAAATACGCGGATGGGGTCCAGGGGTGCCACGGGTGGGGGAGGGGCAATTGCGGGGGTGCCGCGGGTGGGGCTGATGCAGTGGTGACGCGGGTGGGGGAGGAGCAGGTGCGTGGGTTCCATGGGTGGGGGCCTGGAGCCACCGCGGGTGGGGAAGGGGCAGGTGCGGGGTTGCAGCGGGTGGAGGAGGGGGTCCAGAGCCACCGCGGGTGGTGCAGGGGGGGTGCCGAAGGTACTGCAAGTGAGGGTGGGGAGGGGCGGGTAATGCTTCTCCTGCCTCTCCTCCTGGAAGCAGCTAAGTTGCTGTCCTCCCGTTGGCAGTGGCTCTCCCGGAGACTCACACAGCAGTCAGTCACTGTTGTTAGCACCGGTGTCCCAACAAGCCGCATTACAGGGAAGAAGATGCACTCAATAAACTACAGCTCCCAGCAGTCCTAAGGGCCTGAATGCTTTGGCGCTAAGGGCTGCTGGGAGCTGTAGCTTATTTAGTGCGTCTATTTCCCTGTAATGCGGCGCGTTGGGACACCGGCGCTAACAATAGTGACTGGCTGGCAGAACTGAGTGACTGGCTGAATCAATGTAAAAGGTGACAGTGCTGTGCAGTGTTAGTGACACTGCACACCCACTGCACTGCACAGCACTGTCACCTTTTACATTGATTCAGCGACATTACCCTCCGCAATATCACCCACTCTACCCGTCACATTATCCATCTCGGGGCTTCCAGGCTGGCCGGCCAGGTGCTGTGTTGCGGAGTCGGGGCCTCTGGGGATCTGGGCGTGGCTGTGGCGGGGAGGCACTTCTGTGACATCACACGCAGAGGAGGCTCTGGGGCTCAGAGAGTATGTGGCGCAGGGAGGGCTATGAAAGCCTTCCGCTGCGCCGCTTTCATAAACATCTATGCCGGTGGACGTAGCAGCTTTTGTTCCACCTGTGCCGTGGCTAGGGAGTGGGGATTGTTGATGCCGGAGGGGGCAGACGAACTGGCAGCAGGATATAGGATGCTGCAGTGAAGGATTTTTTTCCCCTATCTACAGTGCAGAGACTTGCTGCAGATGCAGTGGCATACCCTCCAGCTGGACCTTTTTGGCAGCTACAGTACTTTTTTTTATGGTCTGTACCGATTTCTGGCTCTCCAAACTTCCAATGAAAGTATAGGAAAAGGGGCGTGGCTATGTCACTTTACCCGTGGCCACACCCCCTTTTGGAATTTGTAGCAATTTTTATGTGTAAATTGTTGGAGGGTATGATGCTGCAGATGCAGTGAGCCTATTTTGGGGTGTGGGGCTGGAGCTGCAGCTCGATCAGCCCCATTGTTAATCCTGCTCTGGGAACACACAGCAGCCAAAGGGAAGAGCCTCCCATTGGATGTAACCTGTGTGGGAGGGCGTTTCTCAGCCAATCAACTGTGGACTGGGTGTGATAGACCTGCTGCTAACCCAATGAGAGCTCCTAGCCACGCCCAGCGTTAGACACACAGTCACAGAGTCACAGATCTGGGCTATCATATAGGAGATACTGTGTGTGTGTGTGTGTGTGTGTGTGTGTGTGTGTGTGTGTGTGTGTGTGTGTGTGTGTGTGTATATATATATATATATATACAGATGGAATCGCACTCATCTAGTGCGGCTCGATCGCATACGTGCACTCCCGGCGTGAATAGGCGATCCGTCCGCCTAGCCCCGCCGAGAGGGCACAGAGACGCTCTCCCATTCTAGTGAATGGGGCATGCCTGCATCACGGGTGCGCGGATGGAGACGCTCTCGGCGGTAGCGATTAGCATGGCTTCATCTGTATATATAATACACAGAGTCAAACTATTATAACCACCAGATAATAGCCAGAGTAACCGCCATGTGCAGCGCAGACAGCAGCTAGACGGGCTGAACTGTCATTTTAGATACACGTCTGGTAGCCCCCAGGTTCATTGTGACGGTGAGCTGCTCCACTATAGCGTGTCGGTCGGCTCTCACGCACCTTCGTAGCCGACGTTCATCTCTTACATCAATGGCACGCGGTGCTCCGCAGTTTCCACGTCGGTTATTGGCAATGGTGCCATTTGTCCAGTCACGATACACCTTCACCGCAGCAGCACACGAATAGTTCACACACTGCGCTGTGTCAGACATACTGCCACCCTTGGCCCGAAAACCGATAATCATCCATTTTTGCAACTCTGTTAAATCGTCCCTTTTACCCATGACAGCAACGAGTGATATGTGTGCAGACGGCCTATCGCACACCTTATATACCCACCAAGCCAGCTCACGACACATGACATACTTCATGGGCTAAACTGCCAAGTCAAATGTAGGAGGTGGTCATAATAATGATACTTGTCCGTGTATATATATATATATATATATATATATATAGATGTTGCGAATCGGCACTCCCAATAAGCCTTCCAAAACTGGCGCTGGTGCCCTCACAAAATATGATTAATAATGTCCCACATGTGCGGCATTCATGCTTATCCAAAAAAATATGGACTACAGTCCTGAGTATTTCAAACACTCAGGACTGTAGTCCGTAGTTTTTGGGATAAGCATGAGTGCCGCACCTGTGGGACATTTTATATATATATATATATATATATATATATATATATACATACACACACACACACAGTGGGGCAAACAAGTATTGTGCAAGTTGACCCACTTAAAAAGATGAGTGAGGTCTGTAATTTCCATCATAGGTACACTTCAACTGTGAGAGACAGAATCTGAAAAAAAAAAAAACAGGAAATCACATTGTATGATTTTGAAACAATTTACTTGTATATTCTTGTCAGTGGCGTAACTACTGCCCCCGCAGTCCTCGCGTTGGCTTGGGGGCGAGGGGCTGCGGGGGCGCCACTGATTTAGAACAGATTGACATGCGGACGAGCGTCCGCATGTCAATCTGCGATCTCCTCTCCCTCCTTGCTGCGGTGCCTGCTCCCCCGGCTCTCCCCCCCCCCCCTATGTCTTGGAGGGACACGAGCGCATCGCGCGTCTCTCCTGTGTCCCTCCTGGCTCTCCCCCGGCCGGTCTAAGGAAGCATGTGCCGTTCGTGAGCTCTGATTGGCTCACGAACGGCACTTCCTTTATTAGACAGCTGGGGGAGAGCCAGGAGGGACACAGGAGAGGCGCGCGATGCGCTCGTGTCCCTCCAACACATAGGGGGGGGCCGGAGGAGCAGGCACTGGGGCATATACCCGGCACTGGGGACATATACCTGGCACTGGGGGGGCATATACCTGGCACTGAGGGCATGTACCTGGCACTGGGGGCATATACCTGGCACTGGGGGCATATACCTGGCACTGGGGGGGCATATACCCGGCACTGGGGGCATGTACCTGGCACTGGGGGCATATACCCGGCACTGGGGGGGCATATACCTGGCACTGGGGGGGTGCATATACCCGGCACTGGAGGCATATACCTGGCACTGGGGGGGAAGCAGGCACTAGGGGGGAATATCTGGCACTGGGGGCATGTACCTGGCACTGGGGGCATATACCCGGCACTGGGGGGGCATATACCCGGCACTGGGGGCATATACCTGGCACTTGTGGGGCATATACCCGGCACTGGGGGCATATACCTGGCACTGGGGGGGAAGCAGGCACTGGGGGGGAATACCTGGCACTGGGGGCATATAACTGGCACTGGGGGGGCATGTACCTGGCACTGGGGGCATATACCTGGCACTGGGGGCATATACCTGGCACTGGGGGGGAATATCTGGCACTGGGAGAATATCTGGCACTGGGGGGGGGCATATACCTGGCACTGGGGGGGCATATACCTGGCACTGGGGGAATATACCTGGCACTGGGGGGGCATATACCCGGCACTGGGGGCATATACCCGTGACTGGGGGGCATATACCTGGCACTGGGGGGGGAAGCAGGCACTGGGAGGGAATATCTGGCACTGGGGGCATATGCCTGGCACTGTGGGGGAATATCTGGCACTGGGGGCATATACCTGGCACTGGGGGGGGGGATATCTGGCACTGGGGGGTCATATACCTGGCACTGGGGGCATATACCTGGCACTGGAGGGGGGGATATCTGGCACTGGGGGCATATACCTGGCACTGGGGGGGAATATCTGGCACTGGGGGGGAAGCAGGCACTGTGGGGGAATATCTGGCACTGGGCGGGGGGGCATATACCTGGCACTGTGGGGGAATATCTGGCACTGGGTGCATATACCTGGCACTGTGGGGGAATATCTGGCACTGGGTGCATATACCTGGCACTGTGGGGGAATATCTGGCACTGGGAGCATATGTGGCACTGGGAGCACGGCCCTAGCAACAAGCACTACCCCCTAGCAACGAGCAGGACACCCAGTGCATGAAACCCCTGGCAACGAGCATGACACCCTGAGCATGAAAACCCCTGGCACCGTGCATGGAACCAAGAGCATGAAACCCCTGGCAACGAGGAGGTAATTTAAAAGTAATTGGAAGCCTTACTGTAGAACTTAATGTGTAATGGGCATTACGGTGTGTGGCATAATGTATCACGGACATTGCGGTGTGTGTCATAATGTATCAGGCATTACGGTGTGTTGTATACTATATCACGGGCATTGTGGTATGTGGTATAATGTCTCAGGATCATTGTGGTGTGTGTCATACTGTGTCACAGACATTGTGTGTGCTATAATGTATCAGGGGCATTGCAGTGTGTAGCATAATGTATAACGGGCATTGCGATTCCTGTCATAATGTGTCACAGGCATTACGGTGTGTGGCATAATGTGTCGGGGGCATTACGGTGTGTGGCATAATGTGTTGGGGGCATTACGGTGTGTGGCATAATGTGTAGGGGGCATTACGGTGTGTGCATATTGTGTCATGTGCATTATTGTCAGTGATCGCAAAAACGCGCTATGGCGCGTATTTTACCCAGAAACAGCCGCCCGGGACTCACATTTAGAAGATGAGCGGGTCCCACAGGACGCGCTCATCTGAATATGTGTTTGCATGTGTTAAGCCTGTCAGCGGAATGCAGGAGGTGACTGGCTGTTTCCTCGGCCAATCACCTCCTGTAGTCTCCATCCAATCACAGCCTGCAGCATCTCCCGCTTTGAATCCTGCTCCCCGCCAGCACATGAATCTGTGCTGCAGGGCTGACAGACTGGCCCCGCTCATCCGGCTCCACTGCCGCTCTGCCGCCAGCACCCTCCTCTGCGACTGGGAGTACAGCTCCGGATCTGCCCGCCGCCACCCCCCTACCCGGGACCCGCTCAACGCCCCACCGAGACCCGACAACTACCTTCCAGCAGGAGCCGTCCGGGCTGCGCAGCTCCCGCTGTAGGTAAGCAGTAGACAGTGCTGCATCGCCCCGCTTCACCTGGAGTAGCTGGTGCAGATGCGGGATGTCCGGGGGCTGCAAGCTCCGTGTGTGCAATGTGAGGCCGCTCAGAGTGTCAGGGCCTCACTGACACCATTTTTCTGACAGCACAGTGCAGTGAGTGCACTGGCACAAGTAGCCAGCCGGCGCCGCAGCATGAAGGAGCTATCTGTGAAATCGCAAGCAGAGGCTGGCAAGAAGGAGCTCCTCCGATCGCTTCCCCTGATGGGCTGGCCACTGCTAAATATACCAGTAATCAGTACAACTGTGCAGTGACACTGACTTTCCCATTGCACCTGGGGCTCCACTACTTTGACACAGTTGGAACTGATTATCGGTATATTTAGCAGTGGCCAGCCCGTCAGGGGAAGCGATTGGACGAGCTCCTTCTTGCCAGAGAACAGCCTCTGCTTGCGATTTCACATAGAGCTCCTCCAGGCTGCGGCTACTACAGGCGCAGGCTGGCTACTTGTGCCAGTGCACTCACTGCACTGTGCTGTCAGAAAAAATGGTGAGTGTCAGTGAGTTGCTGCTGGGGGCGGAACCACTTGTGTCAAACGGCCCCTTCGTGAAACTGGAGGTGATAAGTGAGTGGTTACTGCAATGTGCCTCAGTGCTCTACCAGGCGCATTGTGTATAATAACGTGTTCTACCTAGAGATGAGCGCCGGAAATTTTTCGGGTTTTGTGTTTTGGTTTTGGGTTCGGTTCCGCGGCCGTGTTTTGGGTTCGACCGCGTTTTGGCAAAACCTCACCGAATTTTTTTTGTCGGATTCGGGTGTGTTTTGGATTCGGGTGTTTTTTTCAAAAAACCCTAAAAAACAGCTTAAATCATAGAATTTGGGGGTAATTTTGATCCCAAAGTATTATTAACCTCAAAAAACATAATTTACACTCATTTTCAGCCTATTCTGAACACATCACACCTCACAATATTATTTTTAGTCCTAAAATTTGCACCGAGGTCGCTGTGTGAGTAAGATAAGCGACCCTAGTGGCCGACACAAACACCGGGCCCATCTAGGAGTGGCACTGCAGTGTCACGCAGGATGTCCCTTCCAAAAAACCCTCCCCAAACAGCACATGACGCAAAGAAAAAAAGAGGCGCAATGAGGTAGCTGTGTGAGTAAGATTAGCGACCCTAGTGGCCGACACAAACACCGGGCCCATCTAGGAGTGGCACTGCAGTGTCACGCAGGATGTCCCTTCCAAAAAACCCTCCCCAAACAGCACATGACGCAAAGAAAAAAAGAGGCGCAATGAGGTAGCTGACTGTGTGAGAAAGATAAGCGACCCTAGTGGCCGACACAAACACCGGGCCCATCTAGGAGTGGCACTGCAGTGTCACGCAGGATGTCCCTTCCAAAAAACCCTCCCCAAACAGCACATGACGCAAAGAAAAAAAGAGGCGCAATGAGGTAGCTGACTGTGTGAGAAAGATAAGCGACCCTAGTGGCCGACACAAACACCGGGCCCATCTAGGAGTGGCACTGCAGTGTCACGCAGGATGTCCCTTCCAAAAAACCCTCCCCAAACAGCACATGACGCAAAGAAAAAAAGAGGCGCAATGAGGTAGCTGACTGTGTGAGAAAGATAAGCGACCCTAGTGGCCGACACAAACACCGGGCCCATCTAGGAGTGGCACTGCAGTGTCACGCAGGATGTCCCTTCCAAAAAACCCTCCCCAAACAGCACATGACGCAAAGAAAAAAAGAGGCGCAATGAGGTAGCTGTGTGAGAAAGATAAGCGACCCTAGTGGCCGACACAAACACCGGGCCCATCTAGGAGTGGCACTGCAGTGTCACGCAGGATGTCCCTTCCAAAAACCCTCCCCAAACAGCACATGACGCAAAGAAAAAAAGAGGCGCAATGAGGTAGCTGTGTGAGTAAGATTAGCGACCCTAGTGGCCGACACAAACACCGGGCCCATCTAGGAGTGGCACTGCAGTGTCACGCAGGATGGCCCTTCCAAAAAACCCTCCCCAAACAGCACATGACGCAATGAAAAAAAGAGGCGCAATGAGGTAGCTGACTGTGTGAGTAAGATTAGCGACCCTAGTGGCCGACACAAACACCGGGCACATCTAGGAGTGGCACTGCAGTGTCACGCAGGATGTCCCTTCCAAAAAACCCTCCCCAAACAGCACATGACGCAAAGAAAAAAAGAGGCGCAATGAGGTAGCTGTGTGAGTAAGATTAGCGACCCTAGTGGCCGACACAAACACCGGGCCCATCTAGGAGTGGCACTGCAGTGTCACGCAGGATGTCCCTTCCAAAAAACCCTCCCCAATCAGCACATGATGCAAAGAAAAAGAAAAGAAAAAAGAGGTGCAAGATGGAATTATCCTTGGGCCCTCCCACCCACCCTTATGTTGTATAAACAAAACAGGACATGCACACTTTAACCAACCCATCATTTCAGTGACAGGGTCTGCCACACGACTGTGACTGATATGACGGGTTGGTTTGGACCCCCCCCAAAAAAGAAGCAATTAATCTCTCCTTGCACAAACTGGCTCTACAGAGGCAAGATGTCCACCTCATCTTCACCCTCCGATATATCACCGTGTACATCCCCCTCCTCACAGATTATCAATTCGTCCCCACTGGAATCCACCATCTCAGCTCCCTGTGTACTTTGTGGAGGCAATTGCTGCTGGTCAATGTCTCCGCGGAGGAATTGATTATAATTCATTTTAATGAACATCATCTTCTCCACATTTTCTGGATGTAACCTCGTACGCCGATTGCTGACAAGGTGAGCGGCGGCACTAAACACTCTTTCGGAGTACACACTTGTGGGAGGGCAACTTAGGTAGAATAAAGCCAGTTTGTGCAAGGGCCTCCAAATTGCCTCTTTTTCCTGCCAGTATAAGTACGGACTGTGTGACGTGCCTACTTGGATGCGGTCACTCATATAATCCTCCACCATTCTATCAATGTTGAGAGAATCATATGCAGTGACAGTAGACGACATGTCCGTAATCGTTGTCAGGTCCTTCAGTCCGGACCAGATGTCAGCATCAGCAGTCGCTCCAGACTGCCCTGCATCACCGCCAGCGGGTGGGCTCGGAATTCTGAGCCTTTTCCTCGCACCCCCAGTTGCGGGAGAATGTGAAGGAGGAGATGTTGACAGGTCGCGTTCCGCTTGACTTGACAATTTTGTCACCAGCAGGTCTTTCAACCCCAGCAGACCTGTGTCTGCCGGAAAGAGAGATCCAAGGTAGGCTTTAAATCTAGGATCGAGCACGGTGGCCAAAATGTAGTGCTCTGATTTCAACAGATTGACCACCCGTGAATCCTTGTTAAGCGAATTAAGGGCTGCATCCACAAGTCCCACATGCCTAGCGGAATCGCTCCGTGTTAGCTCCTTCTTCAATGCCTCCAGCTTCTTCTGCAAAAGCCTGATGAGGGGAATGACCTGACTCAGGCTGGCAGTGTCTGAACTGACTTCACGTGTGGCAAGTTCAAAGGGCATCAGAACCTTGCACAACGTTGAAATCATTCTCCACTGCACTTGAGACAGGTGCATTCCATCTCCTATATCGTGCTCAATTGTATAGGCTTGAATGGCCTTTTGCTGCTCCTCCAACCTCTGAAGCATATAGAGGGTTGAATTCCACCTCGTTACCACTTCTTGCTTCAGATGATGGCAGGGCAGGTTCAGTAGTTTTTGGTGGTGCTCCAGTCTTCTGTACGTGGTGCCTGTACGCCGAAAGTGTCCCGCAATTTTTCTGGCCACCGACAGCATCTCTTGCACGCCCCTGTCGTTTTTTAAAAAATTCTGCACCACCAAATTCAAGGTATGTGCAAAACATGGGACGTGCTGGAATTTGCCCATATTTAATGCACACACAATATTGCTGGCGTTGTCCGATGCCACAAATCCACAGGAGAGTCCAATTGGGGTAAGCCATTCCGCGATGATCTTCCTCAGTTGCCGTAAGAGGTTTTCAGCTGTGTGCGTATTCTGGAAAGCGGTGATACAAAGCGTAGCCTGCCTAGGAAAGAGTTGGCGTTTGCGAGATGCTGCTACTGGTGCCGCCGCTGCTGTTCTTGCGGCGGGAGTCCATACATCTACCCAGTGGGCTGTCACAGTCATATAGTCCTGACCCTGCCCTGCTCCACTTGTCCACATGTCCGTGGTTAAGTGGACATTGGGTACAACTGCATTTTTTAGGACACTGGTGAGTCTTTTTCTGACGTCCGTGTACATTCTCGGTATCGCCTGCCTAGAGAAGTGGAACCTAGATGGTATTTGGTAACGGGGGCACACTGCCTCAATAAATTGTCTAGTTCCCTGTGAACTAACGGCGGATACCGGACGCACGTCTAACACCAACATAGTTGTCAAGGACTCAGTTATCCGCTTTGCAGTAGGATGACTGCTGTGATATTTCATCTTCCTCGCAAAGGACTGTTGAACAGTCAATTGCTTACTGGAAGTAGTACAAGTGGGCTTACGACTTCCCCTCTGGGATGACCATCGACTCCCAGCGGCAACAACAGCAGCGCCAGCAGCAGTAGGCGTTACACGCAAGGATGCATCGGAGGAATCCCAGGCAGGAGAGGACTCGTCAGACTTGCCAGTGACATGGCCTGCAGGACTATTGGCATTCCTGGGGAAGGAGGAAATTGACACTGAGGGAGTTGGTGGGGTGGTTTGCGTGAGCTTGGTTACAAGAGGAAGGGATTTACTGGTCAGTGGACTGCTTCCGCTGTCACCCAAAGTTTTTGAACTTGTCACTGACTTATTATGAATGCGCTGCAGGTGACGTATAAGGGAGGATGTTCCGAGGTGGTTAACGTCCTTACCCCTACTTATTACAGCTTGACAAAGGGAACACACGGCTTGACACCTGTTGTCCGCATTTCTGGTGAAATACCTCCACACCGAAGAGCTGATTTTTTTGGTATTTTCACCTGGCATGTCAACGGCCATATTCCTCCCACGGACAACAGGTGTCTCCCCGGGTGCCTGACTTAAACAAACCACCTCACCATCAGAATCCTCCTGGTCAATTTCCTCCCCAGCGCCAGCAACACCCATATCCTCCTCATCCTGGTGTACTTCAACACTGACATCTTCAATCTGACTATCAGGAACTGGACTGCGGGTGCTCCTTCCAGCACTTGCAGGGGGCATGCAAATAGTGGAAGGCGCATGCTCTTCACGTCCAGTGTTGGGAAGGTCAGGCATCGCAAACGACACAATTGGACTCTCCTTGTGGATTTGGGATTTCAAAGAACGCACAGTTCTTTGCGGTGCTTTTGCCAGCTTGAGTCTTTTCAGTTTTCTAGCGAGAGGCTGAGTGCTTCCATCCTCATGTGAAGCTGAACCACTAGCCATGAACATAGGCCAGGGCCTCAGCCGTTCCTTGCCACTCCGTGTGGTAAATGGCATATTGGCAAGTTTACGCTTCTCCTCCGACAATTTTATTTTAGGTTTTGGAGTCCTTTTTTTTCTGATATTTGGTGTTTTGGATTTGACATGCTCTGTACTATGACATTGGGCATCGGCCTTGGCAGACGACGTTGCTGGCATTTCATCGTCTCGGCCATGACTAGTGGCAGCAGCTTCAGCACGAGGTGGAAGTGGATCTTGATCTTTCCCTAATTTTGGAACCTCAACTTTTTTGTTCTCCATATTTTATAGGCAGAACTAAAAGGCACCTCAGGTAAACAATGGAGATGGATGGATTGGATACTAGTATACAATTATGGACGGACTGCCACGGTTAGGTGGTATAAAAAAACCACGGTTAGGTGGTATATATTATAATAATAATACAATTATGGATGGACGGACTGCCTGCCGACTGCCGACACAGAGGTAGCCACAGCCGTGAACTACCGCACTGTACACTGGTTGATAAAGAGATAGTAGTATACTCGTAACAACTAGTATGACACTATGACGACGGTATAAAGAATGAAAAAAAAACCACGGTTAGGTGGTATATATTATAATAATAATAATACAATTATGGATGGACGGACTGCCTGCCGACTGCCGACACAGAGGTAGCCACAGCCGTGAACTACCGCACTGTACACTGGTTGATAAAGAGATAGTAGTATACTCGTAACAACTAGTATGACACTATGACGACGGTATAAAGAAAGAAAAAAAAATACCACAGTTAGGTGGTATATATTATAATAATAATACAATTATGGATGGACGGACTGCCTGCCGACTGCCGACACAGAGGTAGCCACAGCCGTGAACTACCGCACTGTACACTGGTTGATAAAGAGATAGTAGTATACTCGTAACAACTAGTATGACACTATGACGACGGTATAAAGAATGAAAAAAAAACCACGGTTAGGTGGTATATATTATAATAATAATACAATTATGGATGGACGGACTGCCTGCCGACTGCCGACACAGAGGTAGCCACAGCCGTGAACTACCGCACTGTACACTGGTTGATAAAGAGATAGTAGTATACTCGTAACAACTAGTATGACACTATGACGACGGTATAAAGAATGAAAAAAAAACCACGGTTAGGTGGTATATATTATAATAATAATACAATTATGGATGGACGGACTGCCTGCCGACTGCCGACACAGAGGTAGCCACAGCCGTGAACTACCGCACTGTACACTGGTTGATAAAGAGATAGTAGTATACTCGTAACAACTAGTATGACACTATGACGACGGTATAAAGAATGAAAAAAAAACCACGGTTAGGTGGTATATATTATAATAATAATACAATTATGGATGGACGGACTGCCTGCCGACTGCCGACACAGAGGTAGCCACAGCCGTGAACTACCGCACTGTACACTGGTTGATAAAGAGATAGTAGTATACTCGTAACAACTAGTATGACACTATGACGACGGTATAAAGAAAGAAAAAAAAATACCACAGTTAGGTGGTATATATTATAATAATAATACAATTATGGATGGACGGACTGCCTGCCGACTGCCGACACAGAGGTAGCCACAGCCGTGAACTACCGCACTGTACACTGGTTGATAAAGAGATAGTAGTATACTCGTAACAACTAGTATGACACTATGACGACGGTATAAAGAATGAAAAAAAAACCACGGTTAGGTGGTATATATTATAATAATAATACAATTATGGATGGACGGACTGCCTGCCGACTGCCGACACAGAGGTAGCCACAGCCGTGAACTACCGCACTGTACACTGGTTGATAAAGAGATAGTAGTATACTCGTAACAACTAGTATGACACTATGACGACGGTATAAAGAATGAAAAAAAAACCACGGTTAGGTGGTATATATTATAATAATAATACAATTATGGATGGACGGACTGCCTGCCGACTGCCGACACAGAGGTAGCCACAGCCGTGAACTACCGCACTGTACACTGGTTGATAAAGAGATAGTAGTATACTCGTAACAACTAGTATGACACTATGACGACGGTATAAAGAATGAAAAAAAAAACACGGTTAGGTGGTATATATTATAATAATAATACAATTATGGATGGACGGACTGCCTGCCGACTGCCGACACAGAGGTAGCCACAGCCGTGAACTACCGCACTGTACACTGGTTGATAAAGAGATAGTAGTATACTCGTAACAACTAGTATGACACTATGACGGTATAAAGAATGAAAAAAAAACCACGGTTAGGTGGTATATATTATAATAATAATACAATTATGGATGGACGGACTGCCTGCCGACTGCCGACACAGAGGTAGCCACAGCCGTGAACTACCGCACTGTACACTGGTTGATAAAGAGATAGTAGTATACTCGTAACAACTAGTATGACACTATGACGACGGTATAAAGAAAGAAAAAAAAATACCACGGTTAGGTGGTATATATTGTAATACAATTATGGATGGACGGACTGCCTGCCGAGTTCCGACTGCCGACACAGAGGTAGCCACAGCCGTGAACTACCGCACTGTACTGTGTCTGCTGCTAATATAGACTGGTTGATAAAGAGATAGTATACAATACATACAACAATATACTACTATACTGGTGGTCAGGCACTGGTCACCACTAGTCACACTGGCAGTGGCACTCCTGCAGCAAAAGTGTGCACTGTTTAATTTTAAATTAATATAATATTATGTACTCCTGGGGGCTCCTGCTATAACAACCTGCAGTGCTCCCCAGTCTCCCCCACAATTATTATAAGCTTTGCCTTTTATACATTGATGTGCAGCACACTGGGCTGAGCTGAGTGCACACAGACTGAGTCACACTGTGTGACTGGCTGCTGCTGTGTATCGTTTTTTTTCAGGCAGAGAACGGATATAGCAGAGAACGGATATATTATATTAAAATAAATAAAAGTTAACTAACAACAACTGCACTGGTCACTGTGGTAAACTCTGTCTGACTCTGCACAATCTCTCTCTCTCTTCTAATCTAATTTCTAATGGAGAGGACGCCAGCCACGTCCTCTCCCTATCAATCTCAATGCACGTGTGAAAATGGCGGCGACGCGCGGCTCCTTATATAGAATCCGAGTCTCGCGAGAATCCGACAGCGTCATGATGACGTTCGGGCGCGCTCGGGTTAACCGAGCAAGGCGGGAGGATCCGAGTCTGCTCGGACCCGTGAAAAAAACATGAAGTTCGTGCGGGTTCGGTTTCAGAGAAACCGAACCCGCTCATCTCTAGTTCTACCTGGCGCAATGTGTATAATAACGTGTTCTACCTGGCGCAATGTGTATGATAATGTGCTCTACCAGGCGCATTGTGTATAATAACGTGTTCTACCTGGCGCAATGTGGCTGATAACGTGCTCTACCAGGCGCATTGTGTATAATAACGTGCTCTACCTGGCGCAATGTGTATAATAACGTGTTCTACCTGACGCAATGTGTATGATAACTTGCTCTACCTAGAGGCAATGTGTATGATAACTTGCTCTACCTAGCGGCAATGTGTATGATAACATGCTCTACCTGATGCAATGTGTATGATAACTTGCTCTACCTAGCGGCAATGTGTATGATAACATGCTCTACCTGGCGCAATGTGTATGATAACGTGCTCTACCTGGCGCAGTGTGTATAACGTGTTCTACCTGGCGCACTGTGTATGATAACGTGCTCTGCCTAGCGGCAATGTGTATGATAACGTGCTCTACCTGGTGCAAAGTGTATGACGTGCTGTACCTGGTGCAAAGTGTATGACGTGCTGTACCTGGAGCAAAGTGTATGACGTGATCTACCTGGATCAGTGTGCATAGGAGGTTCTACCTGGTGCAATGTGTATAAGCGCCACTACTGTGTGGTGTAATGTGAATTGACACTATTATGTGGCCACGCCCCTTCCCTATGAAGCCACGCCCCTAAAATTTTGCGGCGCGCCTACGGCGCGCACTACCTGTTCTTTGTTGTCTAAGTGGTCTAACACCAATTCACTTTCTGCCTAAGGGCACCAAAATGTCTAGTTCAGCTCTGGTGCAGGGTGTCCTGCATGCTACACAGCCCAGCAGCATTGTCACCCCATCCCCCCATCTTGCAACACTTTTGTAGTGTCCAAACAAGATTAAAATTAATAAGAACCTTCATTCCGATGGGACCCAGAAAAAGACCGGTAGGACCCCAATTTTTAAAAGTGAAGGGTCCCTGGGACCCACTTTTTTTTTGGCTCAGCGCGATCACTGATTGTGTGTGGAATAATGTCTAAGGGCCATTGCAGTATGTGGAATAATGTATACTGGGCATTACTATAAGGAGGAAAAATGACAAATAATGTAAGGGGCATGAATCAGGATTATTTTTCTTTCCTGTGGTGGCCAACGTCTGGGCGTGCAGGTTGCAAAACTGGGGTATAAGGTAGTCTTTTCCTGCAATGCCACGCCCTCCACGCAAAGCCACGTCCATTTCGACAAAGCCACACACCCTTTTTGCCAGCGCGTGCCGCAGGCAATTACGGGGTGTATGGGGGGGGGGGGGGCGCCGAAGGATTTTTTGGCTTGGGGGAGAAAAATTTCTAGTTACGCCACTGATTCTTGTGGAAAATAAATATTTGGACACCTACCAAGCAGCAAGATTTCTGGCTCTCACAGACCTGTTACTTCTTCTTTAAGAAGTTCTTCTATCCTCCACTCGTTACCTGTATTAATGGCACCTGTTTGAACTGGTTATCTGTATAAAAGGCACCTGTCCACACCCTCAAACAGTCAGACTGCTACCTCTCCACCATGGCCAAGACCAGAGAGCTGTCTAAGGACACCAGGGACAAAATTGTAGAGCTGCACAAGGCTGGGACGAGCTACTCGACAATAGGCCAGCAGCTTGGTGAGAAGAGATCAACTGTTGGTGCAATTATTAAAAAATGGAAGAAATAGAAGATCACTGACAATCTCCCTCAACCTGGGGCTCCATGCAAGATCTCACCTCGTGGGGTATCAATGATCTTGAGAACGGTGAGGAACCAGCCCAGAACTACACTGGGGGACCTGGTCAATGACCACAAGAGAGCTGGGACCACAGTCACAAAGGTTACCATTAGTAACACACTACGTCGTCATGGATTGAAATCCTGCAGTGCCCGAAAGGTCCCCCTGCTTAAGCCATCACATGTCCAGGCCCGTATAAAGTTTGCCAGTGACCATCTGGATGATCCAGAGGAGGAGTGGGAGAATGTAATGTGGTCAGATGAGAGCAAAATTTAACTTTTTGGTATAGACTCCACTCGCCGTGTTTGGAGGGAGAAGAATGATGAATGGCATCCCAAAAACACCATACCCACTGTGAAGCATGGGGGTGGAAACATCATGCTTTGGGGCTGCTTTTCTGCAAAGGGGACAGGACGACTGATCCGTATTAAGGAGAGGCTGAATGGGGCCGTGTATCGTGCGATTTTGGGCAAAAACCTCCTTCCCTCAGTAAGAGCATTGAAGATGGAACGTGGCTGGGTCTTCCAGCATGACAATGACCCCAAACACACCACCCGGGCAACTAAGGAGTGGCTCCGTAAGAAGCATTTCATGGTCCTGGAGTGGCCTAGCCAGTCTCCAGACCTCAACCCAATAGAAATTCTGAGGAGGGAGTTGAAAGTCCGTGTTGCCCGGCGACAGCCCCAAAACATGACAGATCTAGAGAAGATCTGCATGGAAGAGTGGGTCAAAATACCTGCTACAGTGTGTGCAAACCTGGTCAAGAACTACAGGAAACGTTTGATATACAGAAAAAATAGTTCTCCACCTGCGCCAGCCAAAGACTGCAGCTAGATTTTGTTTCCGAGCTCACCTAGCCCACATACAATCAGATAAAAACAACAAAGAAACAAAACCACAGCGCCGTCAGTATAAATTGTTATTTCTCTTGTTTGTAGCGACTATCCAAAGTCAGTTCAGGATCACACAACCCTAGGGTGTCTTCACTCCACCAATAGAGAAGTTATGCCCAAAGAGAGGAAAAATATGAGGTTAGTGGGGGACACTCCTTCCCACCAATATATGGTGAGATGCAGGCACCTTTTTTAGGCACTGACCTTAAAATAGTGCCCTATATGCACCAAAAGGTTTCTTTATAGGTTTGTCACACACTCCTCCTCCTCACCTATTGCTTCATACGAAGTGGAGGATCAAGGGCAGAGATAACCTGTCAAGCACTGACCTTCAATGAATGCCCTATATGCATTGAAAGGTATCTTTGTCCACCGTTTCCAAAATGTCTCCTTTATCTCCGAATATATAGCCAGTATATGATCACACACAATGAACTGACCTTTTGATAATTCCCTATGTTCACATAAAGGTTTCTTTTTATGCTGGGATCAACAGTTCATGCAGTGGTAATATCTTCAAGAAAACCTTGTAATCACGATCCTCAAATATTAGCCAAAAAAAATGGATGTGAAAAAAATTTATTGGTACAAAAGACCATAAAAACAAGCTTAAAACAAATATATCAACCTTTGACCAGAAACACTGCCACCGGCTGAACAGGCTAGAAATGATTGATGGTGATACTCCTAAATCCGGAATATAAGGAGAAACTTATGTAGCATAAGCATCATACTATACCCGACAGCCAATGGAGATGTCTCTAGTCTGGAGGCCACAGCACACTAACGCGTTTCGGATCCTTGTCCTTTTTCAAAGTATAGTATGATGCTTATGCTACATAAGTTTCTCCTTATATTCCGGATTTAGGAGTATCACCATCAATCATTTCTAGCCTGTTCAGCTGGTGGCGGTGTTTCTGGTCAAAGGTTGATATATTTGTTTTAAGCTTGTTTTTATGGTCTTTTGTACCAATAAATTTTTTTCACATCCATTTTTTTGGCTAATATTTGAGGATCGTGATTACAAGGTTTTATTGAAGATATTACCACTGCATGAACTGTTGATCCCAGCATAAAAAGAAACCTTTATGTGAACATAGGGAATTATCAAAAGGTCAGTTCATTGTGTGTGATCATATACTGGCTATATATTCGGAGATAAAGGAGACATTTTGGAAACGGTGGACAAAGATACCTTTCAATGCATATAGGGCATTCATTGAAGGTCAGTGCTTGACAGGTTATCTCTGCCCTTGATCCTCCACTTCGTATGAAGCAATAGGAGAGGAGGAGGAGTGTGTGACAAACCTATAAAGAAACCTTTTGGTGCATATAGGGCACTATTTTAAGGTCAGTGCCTAAAAAAGGTGCCTGCATCTCACCATATATTGGTGGGAAGGATTGTCCCCCACTAACCTCATATTTTTCCTCTCTTTGGGCATAACTTCTCTATTGGTGGAGTGAAGACACCCTAGGGTTGTGTGATCCTGAACTGACTTTGGATAGTCGCTACAAACAAGAGGAATAACAATTTATACTGACGGCGCTGTGGTTTTGTTTCTTTGTTGTTTTTACAGGAAACGTTTGACCTCTGTAATTGCCAACCGAGGTTATATTACAAAGTATTGAGTTAACTTTTTTGATTGTCCAAATATTTATTTTCCGCAAGAATATACAAATAAATTGTTTAAAAATTACACAATGTGATTTGCTAGGTTTTTTATATCAAAGAATAAAGCAAAAAATATGTCACATATACATACAATTTAACAGTGTTGAAAGCACTTATCATAGGATCTCTATGAACTCACCAAGCTAATCAGGATTGTGTTTTCTGTTCATTTGAATTTAAGACCTCTACTGCGCATGTGGCATGTAAATCACATCTCAAAGCGTTTCGTCACAAATGGGCTTCGTTAAGTGCTAGCCTGGTTCCACACACCTTAAGCATTGCCTTCTATTCATTCTTAATTAATTAAGAAACAGCTTTGCCTACTTACAAAATATACAAAAGACAACTTAAATGTATCAATAATTAGAAATTCTCATACAACATACTGTATTATAACATTAATATTTTACCAAGTTTATTACAATAACACTCTCTTTATAATTCCCAATCATATTCAGTATACACATTAAGAGAATTCAATTAGCCATGATAAAGCTTTAAGTTAACACAAGTTAACTTAACGCACATAGGCCCTCATTCCGAGTTGTTCACTCGCAAGCTGCTTTTAGCAGCATTGCACACGCTAAGCCGCCGCCTGCTGGGAGTGAATCTTAGCTTAGCAAAATTGTGAACGAAAGATTCTCTAAATTGCGAATAGAAATTTCTTAGCAGTTTCTGAGTAGCTCGAGACTTACTCAGCCACTGCGTTCAGTTCAGTCAGTTTCGTTCCTGGTTTGACGTCACATACACACCCAGCGTTCGCCCAGACACTCCCCCGTTTCTCCAGCCACTCCCGCGTTTTTTCACACACACCCATAAAACGGTCAGTTTCCGCCCAGAAACACCCACTTCCTGTCAATCACATTACGATCACCAGAATGAAGTAAAAAACTCGTAATGTCGTGAGTAAATTACCAAACTTCTTAGCAAATTTACTTGGCGCAGTCGCAGTGCGAACATTGTGCATGCGCAATTAGCGGAAAATCGCTGTGATGCGAAGAAAATTACCGAGCGAACAACTCGGAATGAGGGCCATAGGGCGTAATTCTGAGTTGATCGCAGCAGGAATTTTGTTAGCAGTTGGGCAAAACCATGTGCACTGCAGGGGGGGGGGGCAGATATAACATTTGCAGAGAGAGTTAGATTTGGGTGGGTTATTTTGTTTCTGTGCAGGGTAAATACTGGCTGCTGTATTTTTACACTGCAATTTAGATTGCAGATTGAACTCACCACACCCACATCTATCTCTCTCTGCACATGTTATATCTGCCTCCCCTGCAGTGCACATGGTTTTGCCCAACTGCTAACAAAATTCCTGCTGCGATCAACTCAGAATTACCCCCATATTGCCCAAAAATTCCACTTATTGCCTGTATGCGCATTCCCGTTTTTTGCTCAATAGAATAAGAAATATGCGAAAACAGAATTTGTTTAAAAGTTCTTGCTGAAAAAAACAGTGATAGGTGTAGGTAAAAATGGAGAAATCTGCCTGTACCCCCCAAAAAGGAATTAATATAGGATAACAGTATAGAAGTCTATTGAAGTCTATTAGTGGCCATTTTAAAAGTATTTGTAGATTCTTAAAATGTATCAAATGGCTGTTATAAGCTTTTTCTAAAACAGTAAAACATATGATCAAAAGCCTAGAAACACCTTTCCCAATCATTTAACACCCCAATATACCTGTTCCACATATTTAAACCCATTTTCCTGCATTTTTGCACCCCAAAAATAACATCATTATTGGCCAAATTAAGTTAATAAAAAAATTCTAAGTGCCTAATAAGTCATTTAGGGAGGAGAAGATGTCCAGTGGGTTCTAAACCAAGACCTGCCAATTTCCCCTTAAAATAATGATTTTCACCTGCCTAGGAGGTGGTGAAAAGAAATCCCTGTTAACCCTATGGATATTTATTGCGTATAATTTTTTGCAGTCAACTGAATAGCCGCGCTTTCACGAGTCGCAATAAAAGCCCATTTGTAGCACGATAACGAGTTATATAGTTATAGTTAATATATACCTGTACGGTATAAAGGTAAATCAGACTTTGTTGTAAACGCCTATAGTGTGCTCAGTACAGTAATTTACTGTATAATACTGTATGTCTGTAAGATTCTGAAGAGACAGCTATAGACATATCATAAAAGATGTATGGTGGTAATGAAAAGAACGGGCAGAATCCTTGCAACCAAGGCAAAAAACGCAGCCCAGCGATCAGATCTGAATGACCCCCCATATCGGGACAGCTGGTAAGTGTGCTGCATTCACTTACACAGCAAGCTCTGTCAGGGTACTAGAACCTTTACATATACAGAAGTGTCCTCATACATCTAGCCTCAATACGCCATGCAGTGCAAGATGCCTGGCGTGAATAAGCTGCCAGGTCCTGTGCAACTCATGAGGGGACTGTGCTGATTAATGTGATATATGACATTTGTATATTGTGTGTGACTGAGTCACATTGTAGCGCTTCATATGCAGATGCAGAGACTCAGTCGCACACAGATATACAATATCACATTAATAAGTACAGTTTATTTGCGGCATTGTGAATAAGATGCATTTTCAGCATAAAAAAAGAGACAAAAAGGTGCCCAACGCTGGAAGATGCTCACGGGACCTGGCGCGCCAAGAGTGGCTGTTTGGCGTGAGTGCCGCAAAGATGTATGAGGACACATCTGTTCATATGCGAATGTTATCAGTATCTTGCTTATGTGAGGCAACCTGTGTTATGTTTTTCATGGCCCTTAAGTGTTCCTGTCTGATCAGCTGAAACGTTATCGCACGTGAAATGCTCATTATCTCATATCCTGGCCGTTATTATACAGAAATGATGACAGAGCGCATTAAAACAAGAAAAGCAGTTTTCTGGCATAAAGTCATTTATACTCCCGTTTCCTCCGGTTCACAGGGAGATACATTAGCGCGACTTTGCCACCTTGAAGTAACTAATTAGGCATTTGACATATCTTAACATCATTTGTAGCGGAACAGGAACGGTGTAATTACATCGTACACTTATGTACGGTGATCTAGTGATTTTGCAAACCTTATAATGAAGACTTTGCATTTGAAGCCTTGCAGGGCCCAGTCTTAAATCTGTCGCTGTAGAAGCAGCAGATTTCAGCCCCTTATTACAGCGGATTACAGTCCTGGAGTGAGTGAGATAATATAGCGGATGCCGGAAACTGTGGTTGGTGACACTCATGCCGGCAGTCTATGAGTTATGTGCAGGGCTGAGCTGTGAGCTTCTACACCTCTGATTCTTCCACACAGGTCTCATGAATGACAGGACGAGAATAAAGAGACACAGGTGAGCGGGTACAGTAGAGTAGAGGTAGCCATCCTGGGGCTTTCTGCTGCTGTAGAACCACGAGCATCTCCTACTGGAAAAGATAGGATGTAAAACAGACACACTGTACTGTAGTGTACACTTCCCAACATTATGCTCCCCTTCCTGTCTACTTCACTAGAAAGTGATAGGGACACGGGGATAACACCCACTCTTCCGGGATCCCAGGGGACTACCTCAAAATGAGTGAGTTTCCCGCAGGTTTTGGGAGGGTAGGTAGGTAAACTCAACATGTCTAAGACCGAGCTGATCATCTTCCCACCCTCCCGCACAACCTCACCTCCCACAATTTCATTATACATTGATGGCACAACTATCTCCTCTAGCCCCCAAGTACGCTGTCTTGGTGTAATCCTTGACTCCTCCCTCTCCTTCAAACCACACATTCAGTACCTCTCACACACCTGTCATTTTCATCTCAAAAACATTTCCAGGATCAGACCTTTTCTCACCCAGGATGCCACTAAGATCATTATTCACTCACTGATTATTTCCAGACTGGACTACTGTAATCTCCTCCTTACTGGCCTCCCTGACAATTACCTTTCTCCACTCCAATCTATCCTCAATGCTGCTGCCCGGCTTATCTTCCTCACCAAATGCAATACGTCCACCTCCCCTCTCCTACAAGCCCTTCACTGGCTTCCCTTCCCTTTCAGAATCCAATTCAACCTTCTCACTCTCACTTACAAAGCACTCACCTACTCCTCTCCCACTTACATCTCTGACCTTATCATCCTTTACTCTCCCACCCGTCCTCTTCGCTCTGCTAATGCACGCCGGCTCTCCTGTCTTCTGATTACTTCCTCCCACTCCTATCTCCAAGATTTTTCACGTGCTGCTCCCTTCCTCTGGAATTCTTTACCTCTCCCTCTCAGACTCTCCACCTCTCTACAAAACTTCAAACGGGCTCTTAAGACCCATTTCTTTACCAAACCCAGCCAAATCTCATCCTAACCCTCTGTTCCACGCTCTCTATGTACCCCATCTGTGTCACCCCTGTCTGTCTACCCCTCCCCTTAGAATGTAAGCTCTCACGAGTAGGGCCCTCTTCCCTCATGTGCTTATCCTTTTCTTACTGTAATAATCCTCAACTGCCCAAATCACGCAGTTTTTTGACCACCTGGAACTTATCTCTGTCATTTACTGGTGTAGTTATGCTTAGTTAATCTGTACTTGTCCTAAATTGTCTTCAACTGTAAGTCACTGTTTTCCTGTTTTGATTATGTGCATATGTACTCTGTAATTGGGCGCTGCGGAACCCTTGTGGCACCATATAAATAAAGGATAATAATAATAATAATAATATGTCTTACAGGTATAGAGGTGCACTAAACGTCACAGTGGAACATTCTGTTTTGGGTGCAGGGTGCCCCCATTGACCCATGGGCAGGTGTGCAGAAGACACCTGGCACCTATTATAGATATGGCAAAGCATTAATAACCTTTCCCATGTGTAGGATTTAGAATGGAGTTTGTCAGCATGGGCATAACTATAGTGGTTGCAAGGGGTGCCATTGCTATGGGGCCCAGAGGCTAAGGGGCCTGGACCCAGGTTATAAAGTTGCATAACTATTTCCCAGATTTGTCTGCTAAGTAACTGGGTCTTAGCAGATAAACTTATGGTGAGAGGAGTGTGTAGTGGGTGTTATAATGGTAAGGGGGCACCGTAATGTGGCATAATTTGAACTAGAGACCACTGTAATGTCTCATAATATGATCTGCTCATTGTAGTGTAGAGGGCACTATAACGTTACGTACCTGTAATAAGAACTGGGGCACTGGAACGTGGCAAAATGTGAAATGGAGGCACTATGGTCCGGCATAATATGAACTGGGTCACTGCAACATGGCATAATTTGAACTCAAAGGCACTCTAATGTGGCACAGTATGAAAAGGGGGCACAGCAATGGGGCTTCCATTGAACTGAGGACACTGTGGAGCAGGGCTGGCCAAACCGGTCCTCGAGATCTACCAACACTTCACATTTTCCAGACCCCCTAACTGGTGCACAGGTGTAGTCATTACTAATTAAGATGTGCTGCATTCATTCCTAACTGACAATTCTACAGATCTCCAGGAGGCCTGGAAAACATGAACTGTTGGTAGATCTCGAGGACTGGTTTGGCCAGCCCTGCTGTGGAGTATATTTACTAAAAGTCGATTTTGGTCGATGTTTGATAGATTTTGTGTTTAAGGGTCTAAATCCCACATTTACTAACATGATTTTTGCCATCTTTTTTTTAAAAAAAATGTCAAAAATCATCCATTAGTAAATGTGGAATTTAGACCCTGAAATACATAATCGACCAAAAATTTACCCAGATCGATTTTTATTAAATATACCCCTAAGTCCCACATTTAATAACAGATGATTTTTGACATATTTTTTTATTAAAAAGGATATAAAAAGTCATCTGTTAATAAATGTGTGATTTATACTCTGGAACACAAAATCAATCAACCTAAATGTACTTTTAGTAAATATACCACTGTATGTCATAATGTGAGTTGGGGATATTCACATGTATTAACCTGGAGAAGGGATAAAGAAGTGATAAACCAGTGATAAGTGCAAGGTGATAAACGCACCAGCCAATCATTATGGATTTGAAAAATGACAGGAGCTGACTGGCTAGCGTGTTATCACCTTGCACTTATCACTTCTTTATCACTTCCTTATGCCTTCTCCAGGCTTAATACATCTGTCCCACTGTGTGGAATAATGTGTACTGGCAGCCCTACAATGGGGGTAATTCCAAGTTGATCGCAGCAGGAATTTTGTTAGCAGTTGGGCAAAACCATGTGCACTGCTGGGGAGGCAGATATAACATGTGCAGAGAGAGTTAGATTTGGGTGGGTTATTTTATTTTTGTGCAGGGTAAATACTGGCTGCTTTATTTTTACACTGCAAATTAGATTGCAGATTGAACTCACCACACCCAAATCTAGCTCTCTCTGCACATGTTATATCTGCCTCCCCTGCAGTGCACATGGTTTTGCCCAACTGCTAACAAAATTCCTGCTGCGATCAACTTGGAATTACCCCCAAAATCACATAATTTGAACCAGGGCACTACTATGGGGCATAAACTTAATAACCGCTGCATAGAGGTATCTCTCAGGAATTATTGGTACAGGTTCCCCTTCAATATGCTGCTATGGGGCCCACAAAGTTCTGGTTAAGCCCTGTTTGTCAGCCTACACTTTTGCATTACTGTGTATCATGAGAGACTTGAAGCAATACGTGAATCTTTAATGTCTCTCAGACTAATGGTCCATACACACCAGACGATGTCGCTCTGTGAGCGACGTCGTCTAGTGTTTCCCCTGCCGGGCCGGGCGGTCGGCGGCCGCCCGTACACACTAAGCGATATGACCGCTAATATTGCTCAGTGATGTCACGCAGCCGCCGGTCGTGCATGCAGCTCCTGGACAACAGTCATCGATCGTCGCTGGCGGTATACACACTGGCCGAGAAAATGAGCGACGTCGCTCAGGAAGGGGCAAAATGAGCGGCGTCGCTCATTTTCTCGGGAAGTGTGTATGTACCTCTACCTCTGACTGTGGTATTCTACCGCAAATGTCTTTCTTCTGTATCAACACTGGACCCATGCCCGCTAAACTGGTAAATTTGGCATTACACCTCTCTCCGTCAGATGACGCTTTTTTGTTTTAGTCTTTTTTCCTAATGCAACCTGTAAAGAGTATCACACATTAAGGGAAAAAACAAACAAACAAAAAATTACGGTGCAGTTTGTCGTGTCCAGAAAATTCTACTGCAATAAAAAAAAAGTGATGCAATGCGGTTCTGAATTATTTCCGTGCTATGGAGACCACTTCTAGCACCAGCTCAGTTACAGTCAAAGAGCTGTAAAATCCTACTGACCTCGTAACAAATGTCATTTTGTGTTACCATGATCATGTCATGTCAGGCTTTATAATGGAGATCAAAACTAGTAAATTATATGGCAGGATGCTCGTTTTATCAAGGCCAAGTGGTTATTAGATATGAGGTGCCACCATGGTGACTACTGTCACTTATTACAGTGGATGGAAGATGTACAGTATGCTATTAGCGCATATCTAGTGTCGCAGCTTTCTCTCACAGAGACTCCACAGTCTCTCCTTATCCCCAGGCAGTGTGAGAGACTAATGATCAGGCTGACGGACTTTTTAACACACCCATACAGCTAAAAGCCCTAACCAGCCTTCTGCAAGGCTAAAAGCCCAAAGACCGGAACTAGGCTTAAATGGATGGAGAACCCGCCCTCTCTTTTCACATCCAACCCCAGGACCCTTATCCAGTTCTTCCCAAAAGCTTTCAGCAGAAGCAACATAATATTTCTGGGGATTTAAAACACATAGGTAAGAAACCTGGGGGAAATATAACTTCCTTCCACCATTAATCCAGTGATCTTGTCATGCTAGTGCCGGAGGTGTGGGATGCCAGCCGGTCTCCCATGTTTTTTTAAAGGGCAATCACTTACAATGCATGGTTTTGTCTTGTAAGTGATTGTCCCTTTAAAAAAAGTCAGAGATCGTCCCGCATCCCCCAGTTCCAGTGATCTCAGAATCCATTACATCCCACCACTTGTATAGAAAACAGTATTCTCCAACAATCAGGATTAATATCTCATGCCCAGCCCTCATGCATTGAATTTTATTTATTTTCCTTTTTCTTGCTCTGTTGAGCGTTTGAAGAGTCTAAAAATACTTCACATCCACTTTTATTGTTCGCAGTGCGCATTCATCCTTTTTCTATTTTTTGTTAAATCGGTTGAGTAGATATTAACAAGCTGAGACCTACTGAAGGATGCGTTAAGATCTGAGCACACAGAAAGGATTGTTAGAACAGTAATAATTAGCTGCTTCCATATCATTTTATATAAAACAAAAGCGCATCTGGTGAAAGAAGACGCGTACACTAGATAGTAGACTTAAACAAATGGGTTCTTCGATGCTAATCAATTTTATACCAATTGATTTTAAATATTTTGCAGACTATAACCTCTTGAACAAGCAGCTGTTAGAAACAGATTCTCTAAACCGATATGACGCCGAATCATTGTGCGTAAGATCTATGTGATCAGTAATGCCAGCCAATATAATATATGTTAGGGTTGCATATAATGTTGAGCTGCCGGAAAACCAAGGAGACCAACGCTTGCATATGGCAGTGTGTACTTAATACATCTCACATGGGCAGTCATAGGTGACAAGACCCTCTTTGCTCAGTAGCCAGCTGAAGCCACCATGTATCATATAAACACAGCTAGCTGTATATGCTAAGAAATACTAACAACCGTCAAAATCTTTACAGAGTTTAATAGTTTGTGGTTTCTCTTTACGATATCCTGTAAAGAGGAGTATTGTTTCATTCAAATAAATCACCCTGGTGACCTGTACTGATCAAGCTGCAGTTAAAGATTTACATGTTACTAAGTATCTTGCAATTACCATGGCAACCAGTCACATGACATATGATGTAGTGAGAAGAAAGGTTTTAGCACGCCTCCTCGTTCCAGCATGAACCAGGTCTTCTCATGAGTGAATTTTAAAGCCAAAATCAAATGCTTCCATCTGATAGACACTTGTTTGCAGAAGCAGTCATGCAAATGTTCCAAATGGAGAGATTTTATAAAGGGAACAGCGAGTTATATGAATGGTGGAGAGGGGGCTTCTGCAGAGGTCACCACACTTGGCCACCTAGTTTTGAGGCCCGGGTGATCTCTTGGTAGCTCTGGTTATACAACAACAACAACAACAACAACAACAACAAAAACTCTACCATTACAAGATATTAGCCATGTTGCAAACATGCCCTTACTGTTTCCTATTTATTTGGAAATCAACTGTACAAAACATTTGCACATTATTGCTATTACAGTATGTTTTTATTCATTTTGTTACTAAAATAAAGTGATGACGTCTTGGTGGTGTTCTGATTAGCTTCTTTCTTCCAGGGAACGGGCACTGAACACGTCACAACCGGTCGCCTTGCAACTAACGGTGGGGAATCTGAAGCCAGAGGAGACCTACTCTTTCCGTATTGTAGCTTACAATGAATTGGGACCTGGGGAAAGCTCACAGCCAGTCAAAGTTGCAACACAGCCGGAACGTAAGTACACAGATATCCACTTGAATAGTTACTGAGATGTAGAGGAGACGCACACTTTGGATTAGTTTGGACTGGTATCTGTTGGGAAAAATATTGTGAAATTATTATTATGTTTTTTTGGGGGGCTCCACAAAGTGTATGCAAGTCGTACAAGAATTGCAATAGGATAAATAACATATCAAAATGAATATAAACGTGAAAGGGATAAAACAGACATAACAGGATGAAAACGCTAACTGAGATACTGTAAGTGTGAAATCAATTAATATATAGTTATTAAGGAAAGCAATCAGTGATCTTGTGGCAAGCTCCATTGTAGAGCATTGTACATGCAACAAGCTCCATTATAGAGCATTGTACATGCAACAAGCTCCATTGCAGAGCATTGTACATGCAACAAGCTCCACTGTAGAGCATTTACAAGCTCCACTGTAGAGCATTGTACATGCAACAAGCTCCATTATAGAGCATTGTACATGCAACAAGTTCCACTATAGAGCATTGTACATGCAGTAAGCTCATTGTAGAACATTGTACATGTGATAAGCTCCATTGTAGAGCATTATACATGCAACAAGCTCCATTGTAGAGCATTGTAAATACAATAAGCTCATTGTAGAGCATTGTACATGCAATAAGCTCATTGTAGAGCATTGTACATGCAACAAGCTCCATTGTAGAGCATTGTACATGCAATAAGCTCATTGTAGAGCATTGTACATGTAACAAGGTCCATTGTAGAGCATTTTGTATATGCAATATGTTAGGTTCCTGGTGCTTAGAACAAGGGAGATGTTATGAAGTGAGTCCAGAGCACCAGGACGTAATGCTGGGAAAGGGAAACGGAATGGGAATAGCCCCTGGCACCCTACCTCCGTTGTTTTACCCATGCTGTCAATTCACTCTT
Organism: Pseudophryne corroboree; assembly: GCF_028390025.1. NCBI lineage: Eukaryota > Metazoa > Chordata > Amphibia > Anura > Myobatrachidae > Pseudophryne > Pseudophryne corroboree. The sequence goes on along the minus strand of NC_086444.1, from coordinate 61,546,883 downwards.
GCGAGACTATGGTTTCTTGGGCCCATGGCAGCCGCGTTTGAAGGGCGGATTAAGTCTGCCCAACTCCGATGCCCCCTCAGGTCTTAAGGAGAGACAAAGAGTGAACTGAGACAGGGTAATAACAAGGGACCGGCCCTCTAACTGAAACAACCAAAGCCAGGGGCTACTAACTAGGCTAAAACTAAATGTATGTGCGGCCCGCCGCCAAAGGAAAAGAACAACAAAGGAAATGCTGACCACACGCCGACACAATACTTTTGTGTACCGGCGGTGACAGCATAAGCAGAACCCTCTGCAAAACACCAGTGACAGATACAACCAAGGAATACAGCGGCCTAGGCTGACGGACGCGGCAAAGCCGCTACTCACGGAACCGGTACAAATACTGGCAAACGGACAGGAACCCCCACTGCTGCCGACACAGACTCTCAGAACTGGAGGACAGGCAGAATCCCAAACGACAGGCCGGTGGACACCAAGAAGCCAGAAACTCGACCAGGCATAGGCAAAGCCACAGGACTTCTGGACAGGAACGCTTCACGGCAGGACACGGGATCAGACACAGGAAACGACACAGGGACTGACACAGGAATCGACACAGGAAGCAGCTAGACTGACACTGCTAGACAGGAGCTCAGGAACAAGCTCAGAACTCAAGCACTCTGGAAGACTGGATACCTAGAAATATCACCAGCGTCTGTGAATTGCACTCAGCCAGCATATAACAGAGAGGCCTAATTAATTATGTCATGCAGCTGCCCTGTTGCATGACTCCAAACTGACAAGATGCAATTAGCAGCCAGGTGAGGCTGAACACATTGGAACAAGCTGCAATTACACAGACTCACCACCGGCAGCAAACAAGAGTATTCTTAAACAGAACAACGGGAAATCCTGGCCTGCAAGACAACTTATAAACATAAAATAGGAATGAACCACTACCTGTGGTTCATAACAGTATCCGCTCCTTAAGGGTGAGATCCGAGCACCCCATGACACCCACGGGGAACATAAACAGAAGTATAACATAAAATACTTAACCAAAATGCAAAATGGAAATGAGCCACAGCCGTGGCTCATAACATTACCCCCCCCCTTGAGGAGGGGTCAAAGGACCCCAAAATTCAGACTATCCAACACTAGGGATACAAAAAAAAACCTGACACACTGGTTTAACAGACAAGAAAACAGAAACATGCTGTAACAACAGCTTGTAACAGTGCCCTCCCCTTGACGGTGGCCACTGGACACAAGACAAGGAATTTTTTTTTTTTTTTTATCAAGGCAAGAGTCAAAATTTATTTCTTTTTCTTCTTCTTTTTACAAAGCTCTTTAGGTCTGACCAAGGTAATTCCCTAAACATTGTCTGAACTGATGGTACCCCCCAGCAAGGCTGCCTTCAAATCAGAGATAGGTCTCTTACCCTTGGGAGCTGAACTTTCAGGCAAAGTACTACTATTAGAAGACAGAAAAGCACATCCTGCAGTCAAAACAACAGGCTGAGACTCTTGTACTGAGTCTACAGTGTATGGTGAACTCTCAGCAGATAAGATGAGTGACCTAGAGGAACCTGAACCAATTTCTTTGGAACCATATCTTTTAATAACTGCATCACTGAATGCTGGGGGATCCTTAAGAATGGGATCTTCAGCTTTCATTGGGCTGGTCGCCCACTCAAAAGGCTCTCCTCTAAAAGAATAAATCAGATAGAGCACAAGGTTCTCTGAAGTGATGCCCAGAAATGGTCTAGACAACATAATGACATAATAGTGTTTGTAAAGCGCCAGAAATTGGACTAAGTCCCCATCAAAGATTATAGATGTTGAGATATCAACAGAGTCAGGATCTGCTTCATTCCCATCTGACTGACTAGAGTGCTTTGCTAGGACCTGGTCACTATTGACCTTACTCGAGGCTGAGACTTTCTGAACCCCACCTGGGGCAGTGAGTTTCTGAACCCCACCCGGGGCAGTGACTTTCTGAACCCCACCCGGGGCAGTGAGTTTCTGAACCCCACCCGGGGCAGTGACTTTCTGAACCCCACCCGGGGCAGTGACTTTCTGAACCCCACCCGGGGCAGTGACTTTCTGAACCCCACCCGGGGCTCCGGCCTCCGGGAACCCCGCTGGGGCAGTGGCCTCCGGGAACCCCGCTGGGGCAGTGGCCTCCGGGAACCATGCTGGGGTCAGCACCTCGGATTCTTTTACTGGGACCGAGCCGTCGGCCTTCCTCACTGGGACCGAGCCATCGGCTTCCCTCACTGGCACTGAGCCATTGGCCTCCCTCTCTGAGTCGATAATTATCGAAACTTCTCCCGGGGCTATGACTTCCGGGACTTTTGCTGAAGCTATAACCTTTAGAACCTCCACAAATGCTATGCCTCTTAAGTTCTTTCCTGGGGAAGCGACCGCTAGACCCTTCTTTGAGGCTGCGTCTCTCGAGACCCCACTTGGGGATATTACTTCAAAGATCCCTTCTGGGGTTTTGCTTCTCGAGTTCCCTTCTAGAACTATGGTTTTGGATACCCTTTCTGGGGTTGCGCTTTTCAAGTCCCTACCTGGGGTAACAGCTTCTGAGACCCCTTCTGGTATGGAAACCTGAGCTATAATATTTGATGTCCCGCTATAAGCTAGAGCATCGGGTACCGCTCCAGCACTCTGGGCATCGGGTACCGCTCCAGCACTCTGGGCATCGGGTACCGATCCAGCACTCTGGGCATCGGGTACCGATCCAGCACTCTGGGCATCGGGTACCGATCCAGCTCTCTGGGCATCGGGTACCGATCCAGCACTCTGGGCATCGGGTACCGATCCAGCACTCTGGGCATAGGGTACCGATCCAGCACTCTGGGCATCGGGCACCGCTCCAGGACCCTGGGCATCGGGCACCGCTCCAGGACCCTGGGCAACGGGCACCGCTCCAGGACCCTGGGCAACGGGCACTGCTCCAGGACCCTGGGCAACGGGCACCGCTCCAGGACCCTGGGCAACGGGCACCACTCCAGGACCCTGGGCAACGGGCACCACTCCAGGACCCTGGGCATCGGGCACCACTCCAGGGGTGTGCAACTCTGCTTGGACAGGAAAATCAAGAAAGGAGAGAAACATTCTCTTTTGATTCCTGAATCTATAATGGGGCTCCCTTGCCCAAGGACCCCAATTATAGGACAGAGAGCTTTTTAGTGTGGGTTGTGTGACAAGTACCTCTGCCACAGTAGAGGCAGGAGTAGGTCTTGTATCCTGACTCAACTTGGCCAGAGGGCAAGACTTGTCACCACACTTTGGCTTGCACAACTCACAGTTCTGCAGATAGTGGCCTAAACCCCCACAATATAGGCATATGTTTAAGTTTCTGCGACGCAGACGCTCCTCTTCTGAGAGCCTGGGCCGCAGAAAACTTTTAAACCTTTTCTCTTCAATTAAACCAGAGGATTCTCTTGTCACCATACTGTGAACAAGAGTCTCTTTAGAGATAGATGTACTCTCAACGACTTCTGGCAAGATGAGCAAGATTTTAGTCAGACGGTTTTGCAGTTGCTTTAAGGATTGCTGCAAAACTTCTAGTCGCTCAGGTTTCAAAGCACTGAAAGCAGAGTTCAGGGCTGAGAGAGATGCCTGCAGGGCTTGCATAGTAGACATAGGAGGATTTAAAACAAGACAAGACTAGACAAGGCAAGACTAGACAAGGCAAGACAAGGCAAGACTAGACAAGGCAAGACTTAATTTTTAAACTAGACAAAACAAGACTGGATTTTTTTTTTTTTTAAACACTGGACTGGATTTTTAAACAACAGACTGGATTCTAAACACCGGACTGGATTCTAAACACCGGACTGGATTCTAAACACTGAATTCTAAACACCGGACTGGATTCTAGACTAGACACTGGACTGGGCCAAAAAAGAAAAAAAAGTTTTATTTCTTTTTTGTGGTATGGCTGGTGATAATGTTAGGTTCCTGGTGCTCAGAACAAGGGAGATGTTATGAAGTGAGTCCAGAGCACCAGGACGTAATGCTGGGAAAGGGAAACGGAATGGGAATAGCCCCTTGCACCCTACCTCCGCTGTTTTACCCGTGCTGTCAATTCACTCTTGCGAGACTATGGTTTCTTGGGCCCATGGCAGCCGCGTTTGAAGGGCGGATTAAGTGTGCCCAACTCCGATGCCCCCTCAGGTCTTAAGGAGAGACAAAGAGTGAACTGAGACAGGGTAATAACAAGGGGCCCTCTAACTGAAACAACCAAAGCCAGGGGCTACTAACTAGGCTAAAACTAAATGCATGTGCGGCCCGCCGCCAAAGGAAAAGAACAACAAAGGAAATGCTGACCACACGCCGACACAATACTTTTGTGTACCGGCGGTGACAGCATAAGCAGAACCCTCTGCAAAACACCAGTGACAGATACAACCAAGGAATACAGCGGCCTAGGCCGACGGACGCGGCAAAGCCGCTACTCACAGAACCGGTACTAATACTGGCAAACGGACAGGAACCCCCAATGCTGCCGACACAGACTCTCAGAACTGGAGGACAGGCAGAATCCCAAACGACAGGCCGGTGGACACCAAGAAGCCAGAAACTCGACCAGGCATAGGCAAAGCCACAGGACTTCTGGACAGGAACGCTTCACGGCAGGACACGGGATCAGACACAGGAATCGACACAGGGACTGACACAGGAATCGACACAGGAAGCAGCTAGACTGACACTGCTAGACAGGAGCTCAGGAACTGGCAGGAACAAGCTCAGAACTCAAGCACTCTGGAAGACTGGATACCTAGAAATATCACCAGCGTCTGTGAATTGCACTCAGCCAACATATAACAGAGAGGCCTAATTAATTATGTCATGCAGCTGCCCTGTTGCATGACTCCAAACTGACAAGATGCAATTAGCAGCCAGGTGAGGCTGAACACATGGGAACAAGCTGCAATTACACAGACTCACCACCGGCAGCAAACAAGAGTATTCTTAAACAGAGCAACGGGAAATCCTGGCCTGCAAGACAACTTATAAACATAAAATAGGAATGAACCACTACCTGTGGTTCATAACAGTATCCTCTCCTTAAGGGTGAGATCCGAGCACCCCATGACACCCACGGGGAACATAAACAGAAGTATAACATAAAATACATAACCAAAATGCAAAATGGAAATGAGCCACAGCCGTGGCTCATAACACAATAAGCTCATTGTAGAGCATTGTACATGCAATTAGCTCATTGTAGAGCATTGTACATGCAACAAGCTCATTGTAGAGCATTGTACATGCAACAAGTTCCACTGTAGAGCATTGCACATGCAACCATCTCCATTGTAGAGCATGGTACGTTCAATAAGCTCCATTGTAGAGCATTGTACATGCAACAAGCTCCATTGTAGAGCATTGTACATGCAACAATCTCCTTTGCATAGAAATGAGTGAACATAATGCGCCAGCAACCAGAAAATCAATGCAAGCTAGCTCTTGTCTTTTAGTTTTAGCTATCTCCCTAGCTGTTGGCTCAACTTTGGTACAACTAAAGTTCTATTTGAAAGCAATGTAGGTGTTCCTGAAATAATGGAAGTTTCTTTTATCATTAAATATATACTTTTTTTTTTTTTGCTTTAATGGAGAATGCCAAGTCTATGCAGTATACCAAAGTCTAAATACTCATCTCTTACATTCTCCTAGGTAACACAATGACTTGCCACAGACAGATAAAAATTCAGGGGTATGTCACTGTATTTCTGAGGATGTACTTTCAAGTTTTATTCTTTTCTCATCTCCCAGAAATGTGGTTACTGAGTGTACATTGTGGTGTGTTTGTGAGAGTACAATCCCCGTCATTTTTTTTTATGATGCTTTAGCGCAAATTCAAGGTAATTCTGAAAATATGTTAACTAAACATACAGTATGCATACCAATATACAGCAAACAGTATATGCTGGTACTTAAAATAAAGCATGAGTTACATTTCTATTGTTGCTATCTCGTATACTTAAGTAAGATTGGGCACTTTGTATCCCCTTTGTGAAATCAGTCAATTTAAGCTTTTGCTTATGCTCCTAGCAAAAAAATGATATCACGAGATTTCAAAATTCTGCTCAAAGGAAAATCTGTCAATAAAACCCTTTGTGTGAAAATTCCCCATTTCTTTAAATGATTGTCCATTATAAACTCAGTGGTTTTTATTTATTTATTTTTTATAATAGTCATCATTTTAAGAGTCGGATGGAATCATTTTCTTTTTTGGAGCAAAAGATCAAATCTTTACAAACTCGCCCTTCCTTCTTTGCCTTTTTATAAGTAGACATTTAGTAACATCCAAAAAGTTGTCCTTTCAATCAGTGGAGATGGAAGACGTGCATAATCTTTCTATACCACATACAGCGAGCAGAATAATCACTTATATTTCCATTTTACACTTCTTCAGAATGTCAAAAGAATGCAGTAATTAAAAAGTGAATAATGTTTTTTTCTCTTCTTAATTTAACAAGTAAATGTTGAATAATTTATTCTTTGGATAAAAGAATTAATAAAATAATAATCTCACAATAATCTTCATTTACTTTCTTATTTTTGCACATCCGGGAGATTGATTTTACTGCTCTGTGTGTCATTTATTGTCACTTTGTTTAATGTGTAACAACAGTGAATATTAGCAGAACGAGTTACGTACTTAAGTTTATTTGTTTTTGCATTAGATGATAGAACGGAATAACAGTTTAAACTTGCGTGCTTGTGTCTGCCTAATCCGTTTGACTTCAACATGAACACGGCTGTTGCCGTTCTGTAGGGTGTAGAAATTTGAATAATTTGATTTAAATATAGAACTCGCAGCTGTGTGTTTTCGCACAGCGGGCGCTCAGTTCTGAACTACGCATGCGTATGGACCGCAATGTGCAGGTGCGACGGTCCGCAGCGCCGGGCAGTGACGGGATGCTGCGACAAATCCGATCGCACCGTCGATCGCAAGAAGATTGACAGAAAGAGGGCGTTTGTGGGTGGCAACTGACCGTTTTTGAGGAGTGTCCAGAAAACCGCAGGAGGGACCCAGCGTTTTTTGGGAGGATTCGTGACATCATCTCCGGCCCCGATTAACGCAGCGGCTGAGTTAGTCCTGGGCTGCGCAGAGACTGCACAGACTGCTGTTTGTGCAGCTCTCCTGCACATGCAATCACACACCTGCACAGCGATTTCCCCCTCCCCCTGTAGGCGGCGACTACCTGATTGCAGGGATGCAAATAACGCACCCTAGCGATCAGGTCTGAATTACCTCCTCCGGACTTCTGTAGGTCCTTTAGCCAGGGGCGTACTAATGGGCTGATTCGGAATTGTACATCAATGCCGCTGCAGCTGCGAATGTATACGCAGGGACTGTGGAAAATATGCAAATTATACAGCTGCCTGGATTTGTATTGAGACACGCCGCAACGGCCAGTGTTGGTTGCAGATCAGTCGTTTATTGAACTTCTGAAGAGCCGTATAGTTGCACTCCATGGATGCAGGAAGTAAAATACCAAAGCTTTTGCCGTTGCGGGCGGGTTTGCAGTCGCAAGCTGAGATACGCCCTGAAAATCGTCATGAAAATGGCTGCATTTTTGCTGCCATTTCTTGTTACACCCCCAAGCGATTCCTGACTGGCAATCTCTTTGTGAATAAATCCTCTCCGCAACTGTTGTGGCAAGACCATAGTGGCACAGTCACTGTCCGGGCTGCCTCTTTAGGGATGGCCATCGACCACAGATAGTTGTCAAACATCGATGGCTAAATACTGATGGCTGATGGTTTTGCCATCGATGGCAGAGAGCCAATGGTCCTTTGCCATTGATGGCAGAGTAGAATCAAATACACACACATATATATATATATATATATATATTGTAGGCAAATAAGCAGCACTCACCAGACTCCTTATAAGTAAGTAAAACGGTCCTTTATTTGATTGGATCAAATAAAGGACCGTTTTACTTACTTATAAGAAGTCTGGTGAGTGCCGCTTATTTGCCTACAATATCATAGCTCTACGGAGCTTAAGAAGGCACCGCAGCAAGTATTGTATTATCCAGAAGGGAGTGCCGGACAACTGGACATTATATATATATATATATATATATATATAAAACAAACAGGAACAGCCCGGCACTCCACTCCAAATGTAGACAACTGCTGTGGTGCCCTCCTAGTCAGGAACACAGAGTCCCAGATAGACAAACGTGGTGATGTGGGCGGCACTCCAAACAGACTTCGCAGCATAAGTAAAACAATACTTTATTGGGCCAAATAAAGTATTGTTTTACTTATGCTGCGAAGTCTGTTTGGAGTGCCGCCCACATCACCACATTTATATATATATATATATATATATATATATATATATAAAATGTTATTATTATTTTTTTCCTGCATGGAGCTTTTTACTTGCCCCTGTTACCTGCTAAGCCCTGTCCCAATTTTTTTTTATTGGCCTGCAGGCCGACCAGCACCTGCCATCGGTGGCCATCAAGTGGTGCAAATCATTGATGGTTCACCATAGATGATTTAAGTGCATCGATGCTTATCACCGATGGCACCATTGATGGCCATCCCTATCCCTCCTCTCTAACCGATGGCACAAGTGAGTAGACTCTTGTGCAGTGCCAAAGTCTACTACACAGATGGAGATCACTTTGTGCAGTGCCAACTACGGGACTCGGGAGAGGTAAGTATTGAAGAACATGGGTGCAGGGTGTGTGGTGTAGGTCCCCTGGACACAGAGACCCATGTGTACCGCACACCCTGAACTCTTTAAAGATACTCCACTGCCTCTAGCATTATATTATTACTTCACTTTATATGCCATCTGCATTATTCTGTAGTGAAAAAAAGTGACCTCAGTTCACCAGCAAGGGAACATTTTATACAGCACGCTGCGCTCTCTCCCGGACCGGCTTCCTGCAGCCGGCACAGCTCTAGAATTATGACCACCAGAGAAAGTCGGCAACTTAAATTTCCCCACGTGCGTTGTAATAAATGTGGAAGCACTATGATACATGGAGCCGCACTATATATTTATATGATATATGGAGGTGGTCAGCCAAGTATTGATTTTCATTTTTATTGTTCCACTTTATCTTGTTGCTTCTACATTTCTTGGATGGTTAATAAAACTGTACCTTTGTATTCTATTGGATGTTTGAATGAATTACCTTTGGGGGAGGTTTGTTTAGGTCTACAGTATTGTATTAAGAGGAGACTAAGAGGGGACATGATCAACATCTACAAATATATAAGGGGTCAATACACAGAACTTGGGAGGGACCTGTTTTCTATAAGAACACGTGGTCACTCGCTTAGGTTAGAGGAGAGGAGTTTCCGCACATTGAGGCAAAAAGGTTTTTTCACAGTAAGGACAATACGTGTTTGGAATTCCCTGCCTGAGAGAGTAGTAATGGCGGACTCAGTCAACACCTTTAAGAATGGGTTAGATAAATTCCTATTGGATAAAGATATTCAGGGTTATGGTGCGTAGGCACGCATTATAGTTACTATAACTAGTCCTAACATAAAAATAACTAGTCCTATAATAAGACTGCATAGGAGACCACAAATAGGTTGATCTCGATGGACAATTGTCTTTTTTCAACCTTAGTTACTATGGGGGTAATTCAGAGTTGATCGCAGCAGCAAATTTGTTAGCAGTTGGGCAAAACCATGTGCACTGCAGGTGGGGCAGAAGTAACATGTACAGAGAGAGTTAGATTTGGGTGGGTTATTTTGTTTCTGTGCAGGATAAATACTGGCTGCTTTATTTTTACACTGCGATTTAGATTTCAGTTTGAACACACCCCACCCAAATCTACCTCTCTCTGCAAATGTTATATCTCCCCCCCCCCTGCAGTGCACATGGTTTTGCCCAGCTGCTAACAAATTTGCTGCTGCGATCAACTCTGAATTAGGCCCTATGTTACTATGTATTCTATCCTGAGCATATCCCACTTTGACTCGTAATTATATGTAAAGCCCTTTCAGTAATAAGTTTGAACTATTACTAGAGCAACTTGCATTACTGTAGGTGCTATTGCTATGCATCAAGATGGCCCTCCCAGGCACCTACTCTCCTTCCATTGGTAGTCACCTCCTCAATCTAGAAGGTCACCCAGGTGGGTGGTGAGGAAGAATGTGTAGATACACACTCTGTGCAGGAGTACACTTCATGTTGAAAGACCAACCTTCAACCACTTTAGAATTAATCATGTGACTGGACAAATGTTATTAATGTCACCAAGCAAGGTAAAGAACATAGTCACAATTAGGCAAGAAATGTGGCACGCACCTATGTTGAGAGGAGCAACAGTGTAAAATTAGTTATAGGGAAAGGCGCCAAGAAAGAGGACTGACATTACCCGCCTCATGACGATACAAATACAGACAGACTGTAGAAAAGTGGGATGCCTACAGATTTTGAACATACGAAAGGGCATCAAAAGGCCAACATGATTTTTTGATGGTTTTAGGTGTCAAAATTTCCCTTCCAGCATGGAGACCCCCAATTAGTGTACCGTGTCCCCTCAAATGGCTCTCTTCGCTTGCCATGTTTCAGGCACTGTGCCTCGCTCCGCTGCGCTTGGCTCAGGTTACCGTTCTGAATTGTAGTCCACATGGATGGTAAAGTATGAAAAAGTTCTAAAAATGAAAAGAAAATTCAAAAAAACTCATGTCGACCGTATGCCGTGTTGACCATTATCATGTTGACCATTTGAACCTTTCGACCATTTGGTGCTGACCTAATAACTGTTGACCTTTTTAACTGTCGACCTATCATCATGTGCAGTGCCCCTTGGGATGCTTTGCACTCTATAACTAAGGGGTACATTTACTAAGCAGTGATAAGAGCGGAGAAGTGAGCCAGTGGAGAAGTTGCCCATGGCAACAAATCAGCACTGAAGTAACATCTATAATTTGCATACTATAAAATGATACAGAGCTGCTGATTGGTTAATGGGGAAATGTCTCCACTGGCTCACTTCTCTGCTCTTATCACTGCTTAGTAAATGTTCCCCTATGTACTAGCACCATATAAAACACCAGCTGTTCCTTTTTGGAGACACATGTATGTACAATCGATACGCTGGTCAATACCATCACCCAAAGCTTTTTAGTCTGTCATCGCTAGCAATACCGGTGAGTGTGATGGATGCACCGCAAGGCATTGTGGGTCTTTTCAACTCCAGCGAGGAATGAGAAAGGGATTGTTAATGTATCAGCCAGATAATCACTCAGTGGAAGGGGGCTGCTTTGTGAAATGGCATCGGAGGCTGCTCCTGTTTTCCCTGCAGGCCTGTCTGCACCCAGCTGTTTCCAGCAGTCTCTCTGTGACACGTTTCCATTCAGCAGCGCAGATAGCTTTACAGGAGTATGGCAGCAGTTCAAGAACATTTGGGATAATTTTGAAAGATGAACAATCAGGTGTTCAGCTTATACGATGCTAATCAGTGTAGCATTAACAGCTCCTCTGTAGCTCAATTCGGAAACAGAATTGTGTTGGGTTTTTTGTCTTCATCTGAGCAGGTGTTTTTACATTGCAGGTGGCAAGCTGTTTATTATTGGTTTTTTTGTGGCAAATTTATTTTTTTGTTATTGAAAATCTTATTGAAGTTTTTCATTACTACACAAGCAAAAAGCATTATGATAACACTTCTTTTTAAAAGTGCCGGCACGTCGCACAGTGTTTACTTATCCATATCAGACATTCCCATTTGTCGCCAGGGCTGGAGAGCTCAGATAGTCCCTGATACTGGGTTAGGTGGGCGGGGAGGGAGAGGGAGTGGTTAAGTGGGGTGTGTGGCCATTCAGCCATGTAGTTATCTGCAATGAAGCTACAGTATGCATTACAGCGAATTGCACTCTGAGGGGAGAGGGGAGGGGGGAGTGGCCATACCATCCTGGTGGGCATTATAACACCTGCCCTGCAATCCCTAGCCCCCTTCATGGTGCCCTCCAGTAGAATTTGCAACCTTATTTCCCTACCACAAGCACCGTGGGCAATTTAGGGACTGATTCCGAGTCAAATACAAGTGGAAATGCAGATGTATCTTGCACATATCAGCATCAGGGGTGTGTTAAGAGAGGAGTGGGCCCGTGTGAGCATTCCGTCTGGACTGTAGCACGCCAGGTCTCCGAAGACATGGCGCTGGAAGCAGCTGCAAGTTTTGATGGCGCAACCGAGATGGAGATTCACCGTCTCAGACGTGATTGCTGCAAAAAAAAAAAATGAGGCCGTGTCTGCTTCTGACTCAGAAACTGGGTGTGCTGTGAAGATCCAGCGTAATGTAGAGATAGCGATATTCTGATTATATGTCACCATTGTTCCGTCTGAATTAAATATTTACAGGGAGATGATTTCTTATTTCATTTATATATATTTGTGGAAATAGGGTCAGTGTGCTACAAAGAAAAGAGGAGTGTTTATCTGTTAAGCTCATGAAAACCATGCATTTGGAGCATAGGAAATGTGTGTCTTACCTACTTGACAAATTTCAGTACAGTTTTCCTCTACAGCCTGGGGCAGCTGAAAGCTTGTGATTAATCAGCCAGAGCAGCTGTGAAGGGTTCCCTTTTAAAGGCAAGATGGGAGTGTCATTATTGGCTCTAGACTTCCAATGGCCAAGCTCCTGTATCGCCGGTGGTGGAAGACCCCCATCCGCAGCCTGTGTAGCTGCCCCAATCCGAAAGGAATGGGTTCCATAATCCGCAGCACTTAAACCTAATGCCAACAGGCAGCACCGAAGCACAGCTGTAAACGGAATCTTGGTAAGCGGCACCGCATCTGCATGCATCAATAACGGACCCCAACTGGAGGGCGCAACATAGATAGGCCCTAGCTAATTGCACTGGGCAAATAGCTTTATCCGCCTGCACCCTAAGAGAAATCGAGCGGCCACAGCCAGCCTGATCCGTCTTAGAGCGCGCAATTTTACATAAATCAACAGCATCCTGTAGCAAAACATTATTGAACATCAAACCGGTACTGGCTGACGTCTTGCTGCCCGCAACCAACTCACTAACTCTAAAAGCGCCAAAAAACGCGAAAGCAAAAGACAGCCTAAAAAGCAAAACTTCCCGGTCAGAGACCGCCACACTAGGTAAAACACCCAAAAGCCCCAGATCAATAGGCCTACGAGAGTCCACAAGCGCCGCGCTCACCTTAGCCCAACCCTTCAGAGTCCGAGAAAGCACAAACGACTTGGTAGGGTCAGACAGGCCGCGAAACTTGGGAGTGAAAGGAAATACCCGCAAGGGCAGAAGCCATAGCAGCCTTGGACCTACCACCCACATAATGGCTCCACACAAAAGCAAGCAAACATTGCTCCAAAGACTTACCCAGGGAAGCGTTCCTAACCTCATACGCTTCCCAATCTCGCCATGCTGCGTCATAAGCATGAAGTTGGAAGGAGCTAAGAACCTCCTAGCCAACTCTGCTAAAACGACCTGATGATCTGCCAAATATAAAGCGGGCACAGTAAAATAACTGCTGCCACCCCCGAAACAAATTCCCGAAAAGTCAAAACGTGAAAGGGAGTACGCTAAACTATTCAGGAAACCCGCCCCATGGGGATGGACCTACATGCAAAGCTGAAGGAAACCAGCAACTATTGGACCTGTGTAAGCCTGACCTTATCTGTACTCAAACACTCCTAAACAAGACCAAGTAACTTCTGAACCATGTCAGCCGGCAGGAAGTGAGGTGACCAAAACCTCACCGCAGACCGAACTATAACTTGGGCCTATGAAGAGAAACACAACCAAGAATCGAGCAAAACCTGGGTGACCGGAGGCTGAATGGATGCACCAATGCAAAAAAGAGCTGAAGTTGTCAAAGTAGGCACAGGAAAGAAGAACACCCCTTGGGAAATGCGTATCCACGTAGAAACACCTCCTAAACGAAAACCAAGAAAACGCATGGGACTAGGGTGACTCGGAAGGAGGCGGACTCAATGTCCAGGTGGTCCAGAGGGCCCCAGGATCCGCGTCCCTAACCAAAATGCAGTGCCTCGTTAAAAGTTCGATACTGAACCATACCACCTCCTACGGAATAGCGGCGGTGACTGAGCCCCAGTGTGGGTGAGACAAATGTTGAATTGTTGAAAGGGGCTTACCTGTGGCCTTTCTGGCGACCACCCCTAAAGGGGAGACCCACCATCCGGCCAAAAGCAAGGCAAAATGGGAAGAAGGGGCAGACCTGCGGGGATGGGGCATGATGGAGAGAACAAGCAGGCAGAAAAGGAATAAAAGCAGGGGACACCAGCAAGGGGGACAATAAAGAAAATACAGGCACTATAAAGTGGAAATACAGGTAATTGAATGCACAGTAATAAACAATACAAAAAGGTGCTCAGCCTTCCAAATGGCAAAGAGAAAGATGGCCCCCGGGACCTGCCTATAAGTACTGTATTATACACTCCTCCTACAATCTCTCTAATAGGCAGACAAGAGCACCTGACCCAAAATGACATCACTAAGCTAGCACTGCCCTGTCTTTAACCAATTAGTCACAAAAAACCAGGGCGTTTATGTGGCTTCATACTTAGGCAGCCCTCAGCCTGCTTTACTGCAAACCACACCTATTTATTAGCCTATACTGGATGCACCCATTTCTGCCGGAAAACTGGCTTCCATCAGTACATCAAAGTCTGTAATGTCCACTGGGCAAATCAAGGGTCACTGCAATAGACCAATAAGGCAATGGGATACTGTAAAAAAACAAACAAAAAACAGTTAATTTTTATTTATTTTTTCTAAACTAATAGTAAAGGGTCCTGGAAGAAAATACAGAATAAACTGGAGTAAAACGTCATTAATCATCTCCCTACTCATTGTGAACACAAGTAAATAGGGAAATACTGAATGGCACATATTCATTTTATTAATCATGGTAATAAGGAAATAGAAAATGTTGCCTTAAGGGCCCTACTCACTGGCCGACCCGCCGCCGAGCTACCCGACGGCGGATACGGCCGACGAGCGACCCGGCGGCGGGGGGGCAGTGACGGGGGAGTGAAGTTTCTTCACTGCCCCCGTCACGCGGCTGCATTGAAGTGCAGGCAAATATGGACGAGATCGTCCATATTGGCCTGCATGCACAGCCGACGGGAGACCAGCGATGAACGAGCGCGGGGCCGCGCATCGTTCATCGCAGGAGTCTCCACACTGAAAGATATGAACGAGTTCTCGTTCATTTATGAACGAGATCGTTCATATCTTTCAAAAAATCGGCCAGTGTGTAGGGTCCTTTAGTCTTTCCTGCTGAAAGAGTATACACAATGGGTTCTTATGGTGAAATGAAAGTTTGCAATTAGTAGATTATTGCAAGTTCCAAAAACATAATTCACCAATCACAACTCATCTGTAAACCTGTTTTTTTTTTTTTTTTTTTCATTCCGTGTTCATTTAGGGACGACTTCATCAAACGGGAGTTATCAATTAAAACAAAGGCAAGCGATCTAATTTTCTGGAGCTCTATAACATACTAGATTCATTCTTTAATTGAAGTCATTCTCAAACTTCTGCTCAATAATTTAATGTGGAAATCTATTTGTCTCTCCCTATTTATCTCCAGAGTAGACGGATTCTGCCAAGAAGTTAATGAACTCCTTATCTTTTAAATTCTGAAAATGAAAGGAACTTAATACAAACTGTGACTCAATCATTGGAGAAGTATTGCCCTGATCCGGTAGACAGATAGGGTACAGTAAATTGCTCTTTATCGGTCGAATTATAAATAATCTCGCGCCACAAGATTAAAGATTCCGGAGCAATCGCTTGACGGCAAAAAAAATATATGTAACGCTGCTTAATAAGATATATGGCCATGTCTATACAAAGCGCAGATGTTTTCTTGGCGTTAGGCATTTCATGGAGGGCTACCGGATCATACACTATAAAAAGAAAATGAAACAATTTATGATATTATATCATGAAACCAGCAGAGTTCTTTGGTATTTGCAGACATGAAATATTAATCAACTCGCAAAAGAATTCTATATTTTACTATTCCTGTCAGTTTCTGCAAAATACAGAGAGGTAAAAGTAATAGTTTGCGCGTTACAGGCAGCCCCCGAGATTTTGCTGATCTAGCCACTAGACTTAAAACAGCTTGTAGTCTGTTGTGTGGGGTTCCGGATGGTAGATCGACAGTCAATAGGTCTACACCAGGGGTGGGGAACCTTTTTTCTACCAAGGGCCATTTGGATATTTATAAAATCCTTCGGGGGCCATACAAAAATTATCAACTTAAAAATTAGCCTGCCCCTAGTAGTTATGCCCCAGTAGATATGCCCCCAGTCAGTAGTTATGCCCCAGTAGATATGCCCCCAGTCAGTAGTTATGCCCCAGTAGATATGCCCCCAGTCAGTACTTATGCCCCCAGTAGATATACCCCTAGTCAGTTGTTATGCCCCAGTGGATATGCCCCCAGTAAGTATGCCCCCAGTCACTTGTTATGCCCCATTAGATATGCCCCCAGTTACTTGTTATGCCCCATTAAATATGCCTCCTAGTAGCGATGCTCACACACACACACACACACACACACACACACACACACACACACACACACACATTAAAAGAAAAAAAACACCACAATACTCACCAGCCCCGCTCCTGCTTTCGGAGTGTTGCCCTCCGCCTGGCCGCTCGCTCCTCAGAACTATGGGAGAGAAGTCATGACATCTCCCATAACACCGCTCAGCAGCACACGCACACTGGCAGAGCCGGAAGCCAGAGCTCAGGAGTGAGCTCCTGCCTCCGGCTGCTACTGAGGGTAAGAAGCCAGGCGCCCACTAGTAACAAAATCTCAGCGGGCGCCCGGCTACGTGAGCCTGGCCGGGCCGGATCAAGTGGCTCTGCGGGCCTTATACGGCCCTCGGGCCTGAGTTTCCCCACCCCTGGTCTACACCATAGGGTCAGCAAGCATTAGGTCGATAGGTACAAAAGGTCAACTTGACAATAGACAATGCACATATGGTTGACACAAGTATTTTTTCAAAAAAATTTCCAACGTATTCGTCATTTACTACCCATGTGGACTACGATTGGGAACAGTAACCTGTCCGAAGTGTGGCGAGTGTAGTGAGCCCGCAAGGCTACGTGTTTCCACTGATTTGGCTTACATTTGTTTTAAAGTAAATATTGACACCAATAAAAAAAGTGTCGACCATTTTTTTGCGCCGACAATTCCATGCCGTTGTTTTGATCCTGTCAACCTTTTGTACCTGTCGAACTTTTGTATGACCTTTTCCATGTCAACTTTGTGACTCTGTTGACCTTGATCATTTTGATGCATGTCGACCATATGGAGTTGACTTATTGATTGTCGACCTAATTGTGGTCGATTTAATGACCCACACCCGTTGTGTGCAGGGCACCAACTCTACATAGCATGAATTTCACCCAGGGAACATTGAGTACGCCCTGATACAGCCCAGTTACCCCGTTCTTCACCTGCATGCGAAAATGAAATGTAAATGCAGAAAATATACGCCCTGCAAATGAGTGCACGTGCAAATCTGCGTCAGCCGCTTTATTGGGGTTCAGTTGCTTTTTAAAGCTGCACCTGATGAATACTAACTATACACTGTGCTTGCTGGTTGTTCCAGACCCACTTACATATTGGTAATTTATTGCGGAATGCCAGAGGCAGTCTATGTAAATTAGGGGGAGGAGAGTTGGCAACATTCTACTAACATTGCTTCTGTCTATGGCCCTCATTCCGAGTTGATCGCTAGCTGCCATTGTTTGCTGCGTAGCGATCATTTAAAAAAATGGCAAAACTACGCATGCGTATGGGGCACAATGTGCACGCGCAGCGTACGGGTACAAAGAGCATCGTTGTTTTGCACTGCTTCTAGCGACGATTCCATTCGCACAGCCGATCGCAAGGAGATTGACAGGAAATGGGAGTTTCTGGGTGTCAACTGACCGTCTTCTGGGAGTGTCCATGCGTTTGCAGGGCAGGTGTCTGACGTCAATTCCGGGACCTTCGTCGCAGCAATCATCGCACAGAATAAGTAACTACAGGGCTGGTCTTGTTTTGCACAAAATGTGTTTGTACCGCTCGGCTGCACACGTGTTCGCACTCTTGCAAAGCGAAAATACACTCCCCCGTGGGTGGCAACTATGCGTCTGCACGGCTGCTAAAAGTAGCTAGCGAGCGATCAACTCGGAATGAGGGCCCATGTGTTTACAGGAAAGCCTACAAAGAACAGGAACTGCGCCTTCTTATCTATAGTAGATTCTAGTCTTGTTTTCTACAGTGATACATTTATACTGTATTGACATTATATAAAATGTTTCTTAGCACAATAGGGTTACAAATTATGTAATAATTCATGCTAGCTCAACAATAAATGGTACAGTATATACCTGATAAATGATACATGACACTAAGGAATACATAATACATGACAAATGATACATGACAATATAGGATACATAATACACAATTCTATGTTACTATGGTGATGATTGGGATTTGGGAATCAAGCGAAACACAGCAAGTAACTGTGCACCTTGATAACACCATGCTACACTGCAGGTGGGACAGATGTCACGTGCTGAGAGATCAGATGTTGGAGGGGCATATCCAGACTCATATGTGAATTGCAGTGTATAAATAAAGCTATCCTATGGGCTACATGCAGAAGCAGCAAGTATTTACCCTGCATTGCTGTTCCTTCACCACAGAAGTTACTGCTCCGTATCTTGCACTGCTGATAATATTGTATGTTTCTTAGGGATGTACACAATCGTTTAGTGAGGTAGAAGTCGGCAATCCGAAATATGGATGAACAATGGACCAAGGTGCCATCCCTAATAAATAACAGTACTTCAACAAAATGGCGGAACGTTTGTAGATAAAAAAACATTAATACATGCTCAATATGTGTGTGTGTATGTGTGTGTGTGTGTGTGTGTGTGTGTGTGTGTTTGTAGTCTCTAGGCCCAGGGCCCAAACAAACCAGCGAAAATAGGATTTATTGTAGGCAGTGTCAGACCGGGGCAAGAAGGGTCCACCGGGTAAACACAGGGGTAGGGGTCCAAATTTAGGGGTGTGACCAATCTCCAGAGGGGGCGTGGCCAGCCACCACATTGGTTTTCCTAACCATTAGAGAATGCTTGTTCTGGGCCCTTTGATAAATATATTAAGTAAATACTGTTAGTGCAAACATGATAATGTAGCAGATTAATAACAGCAATGCATTGTAGACAATAAACCATAGTCCTGTGCAGTATTAGGTAACATATGTATAATGTAAAATTCAAGAACATAGTCTGGAACCTGATCACTGGGGGGGAGGGGGGGCACCGGGGGTTTCCCCTGTACCCCAGTACAACCCTGATTGTAGGATACAAGTATTTAGCCATCGTTTAGTAATGATTAAGCTATGTATACTTATCCGCAGGCATAGAAACCTAGTAGCCCATTTGAGGCCCAGTGGCCATTCTGGACTCTATCAACTTCCTCTCAAGGGCTCAGTCAACAAGTATGGCACAAAAGCTAAGCAAGATAAAGGGTTCTGCAGCTCCGCCTCTACACCAAATGCCTGTCATCCCTTGCCTTATCGCTGAATGCACCTGAGGATAATTACCCGTACACACACGTGGGGATCATCTAGTGACCGGCAGGTGCCACCTGTCCCGGCGTGCACTCCATGATGCAGCGTGAAGCAGATACTGGCATGCCTACAAGTAGGGCCTGATTAACAATGGGACGGATGGAGCTACAGCTCCGGGCCTCCACATAAAGATAGGCCCATCATCATGGCAGAATGATGATCACTAGCTGCCAGCTGGCTATAAATCATATCTATTAAGATTGCATTTCTATTTTTCTTACAAATGTATGCAATTTTTTTTATATTTTTACATCTTTAGAGAGACATTGGAACGGATAGTGTAAGGGAAGTACACGCCCATGTGGCTCTGACCACACCCACACAGCACTGATCACACCTCCCCTGTTTCTCACAATAGGCCCTTGAATATTTTCAGCTCCAGGCCCATGTGACTCTTAATCCGGCCCTGCCTACAAGTGGTTTCTCTTTGGCGCTATATAACTAGGACATACTCTCTTTAAAAGGATTACCTATATATTTCTTACTATGGCGGGCTTTATCCTGGGTTTCATTTTTTGCACTCCCTAATCTTACATTATGCTATGTCCAATCCAGTTACCTACATTTTTTGTTATATACAGTATATTGCAGTCTTCATTTCTGTTCATTTCACAGTCCGCTACCCAACTGGAAGTGGTTAAACATTGTTGCTTTCTCATTATATTCTACCATAATACCAATACAGATTGTTTCTATATCAGTTTATCCATCAGGTCCCTGCTTTAATAGAACAGTAAGAACCAGGGGTCATTCAATTCATTAAATCTAGCCAGAACCCATCATTCCGAAGCTCATGGTCACTAGAAGTTAAATTCATCTACACAGTCCAGTGCGTTTCCGTGTGACGACGGCCAAGCTGAGGTCCTAGCAGGGCTAGACGTGTTCCCGCAGCATGGTGATGTGCTGGGGGCGCTGCACAGTGTATGTAATTGGTGCAGAGGATAGGAGAAATGAGAAATGAATGTGCAGCTGGGAGAACGTGCTGTCGTGCTATGCACTGAGGGGCTGATTCTGGCTGGGGTGGGAGCAAAACAAAAAGCAAGAGACTTTGTACGTGGAACAATCCATGTTGCAATGCAAGGGTTCAAATATATTTATTGTTTTGCATGCAGGGTAAATACTGGCTGCTTTTGCATGTAGCCCAAGAATGCTGGACAACTTTATTTTATTGCGTTCCAATTTAGATTTGCATTTAGACATGCCTCTCCCAACTCAGAATCAGCCCCTGAACCTCCTCTCCCTCTCTCTCTCTCTCCCTATGTCTCTCTCTCATGGGGGGGTCATTCCGACCTGATTGCATGCTGCTGTTTTTCGCAGCACAGCGACCAGGTAACTACTGCGCATGAGTATGCACCGCAATGCGCAGGCACATCGCACGGGTACAAAGCAGATCGTTGGTGAGCGATGGATTTAACGAAGAATCCATTTGCACAGCCGATCACAAGGAGATTGACAGGAAGAAGGCATTTGTGGGTGTAAACTGACCGTTTTCTGGGAGTGTTTGGAAAAACGCAGGCGTGTCCAGGCGTTTGCAGGGCGGGTGTCTGACATCAATTCCGGGACCAGAAGGCTGAAATGATCGCAAGGGCTGAGTAAGTTCAGACCTACTCAGAAACTGCACAAAATGTTTTTACAGAGCTCGGCTGCACAGGCGCACTTGCAAAGCGAATATACACTCCCCTGTGGGCGGCGACTATGTGTTTGCACGACTGCTAAAAACAGCTAGCGAGCGATCAACCTGGAATGACCCCCATTGTCTCTTCTCTTCCTCTCTCATTGTCTCTCTTTCTCTTTCTCTCTCACCCTCTCCTATAGCGTACATGAGACAATGTGAAATTGACTGTAAAACAATTGCTGTTAGTCAGAGGTTGTGTAAATTGTGCTCGCATTTAACACAGAAAGTGGTTTCCGCTGCAATCAATAGGACAAACTTGTAAAGAGCGCGTTTAAAAGGTTATCAGCTCAGGACTGGAAATACCAGAATGCAAAAGGCTTGTCTGATTTATTCTCATTGTGCTGGTTAGTCTGCGGGCTCTCTGTATTTCTGGCTGATAGCAGACACGGACGGTTAGGAGAAAGTATAGCATTATAATCTGAACTAGTAAAATAAAGTTATTTGTTGCTGTAGGCAACATCACCCTTTTCCATTGCACCAATTGTAATGAATGTCCCCTGGGTTAGTGTATAGTCCACATTCAATATGCTCTTAAATAGACTAAAGGTCACTTACAGTATACCCCATTTCCACAGTGGCTTGAAACCCCATTCACACGCTGCAGGCTAGACCCGGGTTAGTAGCGTGTATTCCCTCTCCAGCGGCGGGTCTTCCTTCTCGTGGTGCCATCTCCAAGCACCAGTGAGCCAGCCCTCCATAGGATTTTTACGGAACTTGAGTCACCTGTTTACACTGCAGCCTTACCCGGGTCCATCCTGGGTACGATCGTGGTAGCTACCCGGGTGGGATTCCTGGTTTATTTTTCATCGACCCTTTTCCATTGGGCCGCGACCCGGGTAGACCTCACAATATCCCCGGATATTGCGGAAGTGGAAAAGGGGTATTAGACTCACCGTCATGGTCTCAATTGAAATGGGATTCGATCATACTTGCCAACTTTCCTGGAAGGATGGAAGGAGTTGAGGACTCCCAACAGAGTTATCCATTCTCCGGGTGCCACCCACTTCACTCGGGTACTTGGATGTCATTATTTGTATTGATTTGTGTCATCCAAGCATTGCCCTTCGGCTGCAAAATACTGCAAATTGGGGTTTTGAACAGTAGGAGGGCAGGGCCATGATGCATGTAGCTCTGCCCCCCTCCCCCCCTTCTTCCCCACTGCACCCCACATGGGGTGTGAGAAAATACTTGCAATGGTGGTAGAACCAAGGTGCCATAGAAACAGGACACCCCATGGTGATAATTGATAATGGAATTGCCCCTGGGATGTAATGAATTCCAAGTTCGGCGGCCTTGCGGGTTCAGGCCAAACTCAGACAATTTTTTTAAAAAGGGTAATTATGTACAAGGCATGGTTTAACGTGGACTTCATAACATTCCACCTATGTTCTTTTCCCAACCTATATTTTTGACGCCCTAATTATACACAGATACTGTATACATGTTTGTCAGACAACCTTTCAACTAAAGGTCATTTAGAAAAAGTTCATTCTAGAAAAGTATAGAAAAAGATAGAAGAGACGCAGGTAGAGGCTGCATTGGTGTGAACTTGACGGTGACTCCAGATGTGCCGGCCTCCGGCCTTACCGCCGTTCATGGATGACTGGAAGATGCCTTTCATTTGCACTGCTTTTCATTAGACGCAGCTTCTACTGTAGGCCCTTTGGAATGTGGCCACACACCTAAAGCAAGTGATATTACACAGAGGGGAAAGGAGTGAGACAGTATAGCAACAGATAAATGCTCTGCTGTCGTCTGGACTGTATATGAGTTTGGTAAATTAATAGCTTCTGTAAAATATGCATTCATTTCAATCAGCAAGTTAATTAGCGAGGATGTAGAATTTCCTTTTAATCCATGAATCTTTTCCTGAGGTCATTCCCAGATCAGTTTCTTCCTATATTTCATGACTTATTATAGTAGACGAAATATTCTTTATGTGCTAGGCTAAATCTCAGGCAGGAGGATTACTCTTCTTTTCATGGTTAATTTCTATACATTAAAAATTAAAGGATCCTCTACAGTTTGTGTATAATCAGTGCTCCCAACGCACAGATACACAGATTAGGGTGCAGCTGCTACCTGTGCTCAGGTAATGCTGTAACTTTGCTATATTGCAGAATGAAACACAAGTGATATGATAGGCAGAACATTTGTCCACCCCAAAAACTGCGTTCCTCACCAGTGGCGTCTGGTATGACTAGTATTAATGAGACTCATATTACCAATAGTTAACTCATTGCGTCAATATCCCACCAGACACCATTATTTGACATTGTGAACCACCCCCCCTCTTTCCAATCCTCCACTCGCTTGGCCTCTGTGCCAGTGGACTCTCATGGTTCTCTTACTACTTGTCCAACTGTTCCTTCTCTGTCTCCACTCATGCCTCCACCTCACCTCCCTTCTCCCTTCCTGTCAGTGCTTCCCAAGGCTCTGTCTCATATCTCTTCCTCTGCCCTTGGCAAGATCATAATCACCTTCGTTCTTCAATATCTCTTGTACGCCGATGACCCCCATCTATTTACCTTCCTCTGGCATTTCCCCTCCTGTCCTATCTTCTATAACTCGCTGCTTGTCAACCATCTCTACTTGGATGTCCCACCTCTAGGGGGCAGATGTAGTAAGCATTGGAAAGTCGTAAAGTGGGGAGAGAAAAAGTACCAGCCAATTAGCTCCTAACTGCCATGCTACAGGCTGTGTCTGAAATATGACAGGAGCTGATTGGATGGTACTTTAACTCTCCCCATTTTATTACATCTGCCCCCCTTGAAAGTCACTTAGGCCCCCATTTATCAAGCCACGGAGAAGGATATATAGCACAGTGATAAAGTACCAGCCAATCAGCTTCTAACTGACATGTCACAGGCTGAAATGACAGTTAGGAGCTAGTTGGTTGGTACTCTATCACTGTGCTATTTATCACCCTCCAAGGCTTGATAAATATGGGCCTAAATCCTTTATCCGTGCTCTCATCACTTCTCGGGATGTAGTTATGTGACCTGCGGTCAGGAGATTGATGCTCACAATACCTCCCCCTACATCCCGCTCCCTCACAATCCCGACGGTCGGCATGCCGATGAACAGGGAATATTCCCACTCGTGGGTGTCCACGACTTGTTGCGCTTACCCAACCCCCCCCCCCTACCAACATTCCGTTGCCGGGATACCAGCGTCGGTATGCTGACCGCCAGTCTCCTGACCGCTGGTCACGCATACCACACCCTCATTTCTCACCCTGATTACTGTAATCTACTTCTCAATCGATTAACTGTCTCTGCCCTTGTTTCCTCCAGCCTAGCCTTACTGTAATTCTGCTACATGCCTTATATTCCCTCTCACTCCTCTTCTGTCCCCCTCTGACAATCACCTCACTGTCTCAGGGCTGAAATACAAACTCCTCCATCTCACCTTCAAAGCCCTCAACAACCTTTCACTTGTATACATCTCCTCATTCCCAATTAAATTTTCTCCTGCCCCCTTGCGTTATAATGACCGCTGCCTCTCCTCCTCCCACGCCTGACTCCAGGAATTTTCCTGTTCTCTCTCGGGTCTAGACAATCACCCCACCTTCCTGTCTTCATATGTGCATTTAAAACTCATCTCTGTAGCCAAGTCTACCACCCTCCTCCTAATTTTCTGGCCTGTACCGTGCCCAGCTTTGCTGCCTTTGTGTTCAGTCACAGGGGCAGATGTATTAAGCCTGGAGAAGTGATAAAGAAGTAATAAGTGATTGCGCCAAGGCTCCGGCTCCCGCCCCCCGACAGCTCCACTGCCCAGCTCCGGCTTTCTCCAGATGACAACTCGAGAGGCCGGCTCCCATTCCACAGCGCAGCTGCCCGGCTCCGGGTCCCGTATGGTGATACTCCGGCAACTGGTGAGCAGAGGGGAACTTATGGAAGAGAGTGTCAGGGTGGGGACAGTGTGTGTATATATATATATGTGGCTATATGTGTGTGTGTGTGTGTGTATATATGTGGCTATATGTATATATGTGTGCATTTGTATATGTGTGTGTGTGTATACTGTATGTGGCTGTGAGTATGTAAATATGTGGCTATGTGTGTGGCATAATGTGAATCTTGGCTCATACGGCGTGCTCTAATGTGAATTTTGGCTTATACCGTGCGCTGTAATGTGAATTTCGGCACATACAGCATGCTTTAATGTGAATTTCGGTTCATACGGTGTGCTTTAATGTGAATTTCGGTTCATACGATGTGCTCTAGTGTGAATTTCGGCTCATTCCGTATGCTATAATCTGAATTTCGGCTCATACCGTGTGCCCTAATGTGAATTTTGGCTCATACCATGGGGTATATTTACTAATATTCGTGTTTTAGCCGTTTTTAAGGGTGTTTGATCTCGAATGGTATCGGGTACATTTTACTGCAACTTTTTGAATCCTGATACGGTCATTTACTAAGCTGCCGAGTTTTCCTCATTCATCTTTTCCAATGTCGATGTGATTTGTAATGTCAGGCAGTGTTTTACGGGAGTGATGAGTAAAACACTGCCTGACAAAACATAAGGAATCCCGGCCGGATCTGTGAGATCCGTGCAGGGCTTCATTGTGTACCTTAAAAACAGTGTTTAAAGAGTTAAAAAACATAAAAAAAATTGCGTGGGGTCCCCCCTCCTAAGCACAACCAGCCTTGGGCTCTTTGAGCCGGTCCTGGTTGTAAAAATATGGGGAAAAATTTGACAGGGGATCCCCCATATTTAAACAACCAGCACCGGGCTCTGCGCCTGGTCCTGGTGCCAAAAATACAGGGGGACAAAAAGCGTAGGGGTCCCCCTTATTTTTAACACCAGCACCGGGCTCCACTAGTCAGAGAGATAATGCCACAGCCGGGGGACAATTTTATATAGGTCCCTGCGACCCTGGCATTAAATCACTAACTAGTCACCCCTGGCCGGGGTACCCTGGAGGAGTGGGGACCCCTTAAATCAAGTGGTCCCCCCCCCTCCAGCCACCCAAGGGCCAGGGGTGAAGCCCGAGGCTGTCCCCCCACCCATCCAAGGTCGGCGGATGGGGGGCTGATAGCCAAGTGTAAAAAGAAGAATATTGATTTTTGTAGCAGTACTACAAGTCCCAGCAAGCCTCCCCCGCAAGCTGGTACTTGGAGAACCACAAGTACCAGCATGCGAGGGGAAAACGGGCACACTGGTACCTGTAGTACTACTACAAAAAAAAATACCCAACAAAAAACAGAACACACACACACCGTGACAGTAAAACTTTATTACATACATGCACACCTACATACACACATTGGCCCTCATTCCGAGTTGTTCGCTCGCAAGCTGCTTTTAGCAGCTTTGCACACGCTAAGCCGCCGCCTACTGGGAGTGTATCTTAGCTTAGCAGAATTGCGAACGAAAGATTCGCAATATTGCGAAAAGACTTCTCTGTGCAGTTTCTGAGTAGCTCGAGACTTACTCTTACAGTGCGATCAGTTCAGTGCTTGTCGTTCCTGGTTTGATGTCACAAACACACCCAGCGTTTGCCCAGACACTCCTCCGTTTCTCCAGCCACTCCCGCATTTTTCCCAGAAACGGTAGCGTTTTTCAAACACTCCCATAAAACGGCCTGTTTCCGCCCAGAAACACCCACTTCCTGTCAATCACATTACGATCACCAGAATGAAGAAAAAACCTCGTAATGCCGTGAGTAAAATACCTAACTGCATAGCAAATTTACTTGGCGCAGTCGCAGTGCGAACATTGCGCATGCGCAGTTAGCGGAAAATCGCTGCGATGCGAAGAAAATTACTGAGCGAACAACTCGGAATGACCACCATACTTACCTATGTTCACACGAGGCTCGGCCCACTTCTCCATGTAGAATCCACGGGGTACCTGTGAATAAAATTATACTCACACAATCCAGGGTAGCTCTGTCCTCTTTGTAATCCACGTACCGTGTGCTCTAATGTGAATTTCGGCTCATTCTGTGTGCTATAATGTGAATTTCGGCTCATACCATGTGCTACAATGTGAATTTCGGCTCATTCTGTGTGCTATAATGTGAACTTCGGCTCATACCGTGTGCTCTAATGTGAATTTTGGCTCATACCGTGTGCTCTAATGTGAATTTTGGCTCATACCGTGTGCTATAATGTGAATTTCGGCTCATTCTGTGTGCTATAATGTGAATTTCGGCTCATACCATGTGCTATAATGTGAATTTCGGCTCATTCTGTGTGCTATAATGTGAATTTCGGCTCATATCGTGTGCTATAATGTGAATTTCGGCTCATACCATGTGCTCTAATATGAATTTCGGCTCATACCATGGGTTAAATTTACTAAGATGGGAGTTCTATTTAAGATGGGATGTTACCCATAGCAACCAATCAGATTCCAGGTATTATCTTCTAGAATGTGCTAGATACATTAGAAGTAGAATCTGATTGGTTGCTATGGGCAGCATCCCATCTTAAATAGAACTCCCATCTTAGTAAATTTACCGCCATGTGCTCTAATGTGAATTTCGGCTCATACCGTGTGCTATAATGTGAATTTCGGCTCATACCATGTGCTCTAATGTGAATTTCGGCTCATACCGTGTAGTACGGGGTCCTACTATTGTTGTGCAAAATGTGCATAAGGGGTGGTAAACTACACTGAAGACCACGCCCCCTTTACAGTGACCACGCCCCTTTTTGGGAGCATGCCATAATTACAACGTTCACTTTTCCATACCCCCACTTCAAAATTTTCACTTCAGCCACTGGTTATCCCTGTCCACTAAACACTTGTTTATCACCGCTTTATCACTTCTCCTAGCTTAAAACATCTGCCCCACAGCCTCTCTAGCAGCAGGACCCTCTCTCCCTCTGTAATTACTTCACCTGTGGGTTTTAATTATACACATCTGTACAGTTGTTTTCTTTATGCAACTAGTCTGTATGAAGACCTTGTTGCTATTGTTGTTCCTCCAGTATATATTGGGCTGTGGAGCCCTCGCGGTGCCTTATATACAGTATAAAGGATAATAATATTTGGGTACTAATTGCGGTGTTATCTGTGGAGGTTCCAGTCATTTTGTTGGGTTCACATGTGATAAATGGGGTTTCCTCTAACACTAGTCATACAGATATTAATAGCTACATGAATCATTTTCTGTAGCACCCAAGTTTTCCGTAGACTTGATAAATGGACTCTACTGCATGGTGACATAGTCACACAGTAAGTACATGTAGTAAAATAATAAATTGTTTTTATTGTAATTTACATATTACATCATCCTATTATTTTAATTGCCTTTTTTTCCAGTTATATAAAATAACATAGTAGTGTTTTACCTAATCTTCATTTTATACTGATTTATCTCCTATTATTATGGTGCTAAAATATAACTCGGAATCTTGGTGTTCTGGGCAGCATTTTAGGAGAAGCGCTTACATTACTAATATTTACTAATGGTTTGAAAGAAATGAGGACTTGTCCTGATTTTTCTTATCACAATCCAGTACCTTAAAATATGAAACGTTGCACAGTCTTTATTTTCCTGCAGTTGGATGTTGTAGCTAGGGTGGTCAGTCCTGGGATCGGCGGGATCCTGGGATTTTGGCCTAAAATCAGCGGGATTTGAATCCTAGGATTGGAGCTTCAAATCCTGGGATTTCAGGATTTTTTGGAGGGTAGGAGGTAATTGAAAAAAGGGGTATTAGTCGTTGGGTCGACACAATTTAGGTCAACAGTCATTAGGTCGACTACTATTGGTCGACATGCATTTGGTTGACAGGGTCACTAGGTCAACATGTACTAGGTCGACAGGTCAAAAGGTCGACATGAGTTTTTTTTTACTTTTTTTGGTGTTGTTTTATTCGTAAAGTGTCGGGGAACCCCAATTAGTGCACCGTGTCCCCTCACATGGCTCGCGCTTCGGGCAAGGCACCTCGCTCCACTACCGCTGCGCTTGGCACAGGTTAATGTTCCCAATTGTAGTCCACGTGGATCGTAACATATCAAAAAGTCCCCCAAAAAATAAAAAATTTGAAAAACTCATGTCGAACTTTTGACCTGTCGACCTAGTGACCCTGTCGACCGAATGCATGTCGACCTATAGTGGTCGACCTAATGACTGTTGACCTAAATGGCGTTGACCTAATGACCGTATCTCTTGAAAGAAACGTAAAAATATATATCTGAAATAACACAAGGTCAATTTTATGGGCTAAGAAAACTTCATAACTCACAATGAAAGCATTGTACAAATATATGTGCAATTGCATTGTGTGTATACAGTATTTACACACACACACACACACACACACACACACACACACACACACACACGCATAAAGCAGTTTTATTATTTGCCCATTTTCCTTATTTTTCATCTCTGTGCACTATCGTAGGACTGGAAAGACAATGTTTTTAAATATTGCACCTGCTTTTTATTTATTTCATTTTTATTTGTCACCTTGGCTATGTGGTTTGAACCTAAAAAGGGCCTTTGTGTCTTTTTATAATATGTGAGCAGAATTCTCTAATCACTGGGATTATTAATAGAAGCCTGTTACACCTGCTTTTGTTACACCGTGACAATAGGACATACCATACAATATTGTAAGAGCCTTGAACTGTCAGATTAAACACAGAGACCGGCTGGATTTATGGCGCTTCACTGATTCTATTTTTACCTACAGCGCAGATTGGAGGGACAGAAAAATAAAGAATAGAAATAAAAGTAATGCAATAGAGTAACACCACTCGCTTATATCATTATCTTAATTATCATTATTATTGCTTTACTTATATAGCGTAACCAGTGACACCGGGCTGTGCAGTGAGAGGATTCTATGGATATCTCAACCAAGGTCTGTCCCTGGTAGAACAGATACAGGGTAATAGAATCCTACCAGGGAACATATAAGTATATAACGCTGGTCTTGAGGTCTAGACTTCACGTTCTGTTGTACTGGAGTGAAACAGGAATTATTGATCAGGTTATGGAGTTTGGGTTTACAAATGAAAACCAGCCATTCAGTCCGTCGCTGCATTGTGGACCAGGCACCATTTACTTAAAGATTGCCGGCTAAATGTATAATGGGGGTCATTCCGAGTTGATCGCTCGCTAGCAGTTTTTAGCAGCTGTGCACACGCTATGCCGCCTCCCACTGGGAGTGTATTGTAGCTTAGCAGAAGTGCGAACGAAAGGATCGCAGAGCGGCTACAAAGTTTTTTTGTGCAGTTTCTGAGTAGCTCAAAACCTACTCAGCGCTTGTGATCACTTCAGACTGTTCACTTCCTGTTTTGACGTCACAAACACGCCCTGCGTTCGCCCAGCCATGCCTGCGTTTTTTTCTGGCATGCCTGCGTTTTTCCGAACACTCCCTGAAAACGGTCAGTTGACACCCAGAAACGCCCACTTCATGTCAATCACTCTGCGGCCAGCAGTGCAACTGAAAAGCTTCGCTAGACCCTGTGTGAAACTACATCATTCGTTGCAATAGTACGTCGCGCGTGTGCATTGCACCACAAACGCATGTGCAGAAGTGCCATTTTTTTGCCTCATCGCTGCACAGCGAATGAATGCAGCTAGCGATCAACTCGGAATGACCCCCATGTACACCTACACAATACAACGTACACTTACACAATAAAACTCTTATTTATCCAGCGCATAAGTAGATGGTTCATGACACACACAGAAAAGATTTGTGAAAATGCATTAGCAAATGTTTAGCTACACTTTTTTGGGGGTCATTCCGAGTTGTTCGCTGTTATTTTTTTCTCGCAACGGAGCGATTAGTCGCTAATGCGCATGCGCAATGTCCGCAGTGCGACTGCGCCAAGTAAATTTGCTATGCAGTTAGGTATTTTACTCACGGCATTACGAGGTTTTTTCTTCGTTCTGGTGATCGTAATGTGATTGACAGGAAGTGAGTGTTTCTGGGCGGAAACTGGCCGTTTTATGGGAGTGTGTGAAAAAACGCTACCGTTTCTGGGAAAAACACGGGAGTGGCTGGAGAAACGGGGGAGTGTCTGGGCGAACGCTGGGTGTGTTTGTGACGTCAAACCAGGAATGACAAGCACTGAACTGATCGCAGTGGAAGAGTAAGTCTCGAGCTACTCAGAAACTGCACAGAGAAGTCTTTTCGCAATATTGCGAATCTTTCGTTCGCAATTTTGATAAGCTAAGATTCACTCCCAGTAGGCGGCGGCTTAGCGTGTGCAAAGCTGCTAAAAGCAGCTTGCGAGTGAACAACTCGGAATGACCACCTTTGTTGGAGTAAATACAAAACCATTTAATATAAAATGACACATAAAGGATGACAATGTAATAAAAACATAAAACAATATTATAACAACAAGTGTAAGCAACCGTGCGCACCCTCTTGGTCCAGGGTAAAAAAGATGGCAGATTTAAATACCACAAAGTTACACTGTTCCCTTTTTCTGCTGGGATCTCTAGTGTTACAGTCCAAATTCAGTCTCAATGGATGGGCTCGAATGTCAATAATCTTGTTTCTTAATCTTGATTCTCTCCTTTCTCCCGATAGGAAACCAATTCCATATGAACCCAAAAATTGGAAAAGAAAGGAGGATATAGAGTAGTATTGTTTTTATTCAATAATTTCACAAAAATAATGTTAAGTATTTCCCACAAAGAATTATATTAATAAAACTGAATTTCATATACAGCAATCCACCACAGACTAGGCTAGAATGCGTACCGGATTTCGTGGGGTGTCATGAAACGTCCACCCAAAACAGCATATTAATATACCAAGGATTCCCCTCGATCTTTCCAGGTGCTGTATCAGTCTCTGGATCTGCAGTATCCAGGAAGTCAAATACCGGTTCAATGCAGTCTCCCCAATCAGATCACCTTTTTGTAAAACTTGTATAAAACAATATTATCTTTGACTATGTTTTTTTTATCAAACTACATATGTTTTCTTTAATGTAATGTTTATTTTACTATTGAACTTCACTTTGAATAAACACAACAGCAAGTGCGGCATCAGATATATTAATTGTTTTAAAAATGTTTTTGTTTTTTTTATCATTTCCTGTAATTGGTAATAACTGCATTATTTCTCTCTGCATTTTAACTATTAATCATGGCATGCCTTCAGTTTATTAAGAAATTATTAAACATATTTTAAAACACACATTATTATCATCATTATAATACATTTTAAATGGTACAACATTATATAGAGTTGCTCATTGTAATTTCTTATATTCTGAAAAATAGATCACATTATGGTGACTCTGTATTTGTAATTGTGGCAGTGCTGCAATTAATAACCGTCCATATTTCATTCGTTTCAATAATATCACTGCTATGTACTAACTGTCAGTCACTCGGAGAGTTTCTCATTTTCGAAACACTCATCCTGAGAAACTGGAGTTGCGCGTGTGCATAGTGCCAGTGTCCGGTGCTGGATGGAGGCTGCTGGAGAGGGATCGGAGAGGTCTAAGTTCTGAAAATCTAAGCTTGGTGCACCGGGGTTAGACCCAGAGCCGTATTATCCATAGTACTGACTGACTAGGCTGAAGTCTAGGGGCACTGCAAGGGCTAGGGGTCCATCTATTGTTTTGCTGAGACACTTACCTGCGCCCTAGCAGTGATCAAAGGCACTTTGCCCTCTGTCCTGTAGCAAGGCACACCTGTAGTCATCGATGAATGGGAGGGGGGAGACTCAGCGGACCAATGGCACACTAGCGTTATTTTAAAAGAGAAAAGAAAAGGAAGAATGATTGTGCTGTGAGAAAGGAGGTTGGCAGACTTTATTTCAACTGGGTATCGCTGTCTGTGTCAATACTGAAAGTGTTGATGGCAGCGCCGTAACTACCTATGTGCCAGGTGTGCCTGGTACACAGCGCAGTTACACTGATGGCGCACTGCCAGCGGCATGCAATGAGTCAAATTGACTCATTACATGCCACCTCTGCTGGGTGCCGCGCGCCGCGCTGGAGGGAGAGCAGCGCCGGAGGCAGAGAAGGAGGAGGAGGGAGGGGGACTTGAGCCGCAGCAGCGCTTTGTCATTGATAGCAGCGCCGCTGCAGCACTCCCCTCTCCTTCTGTATTGGCTGCCCGGCGCTGCTGTGAATGCTGGGATGCGGTTCCCCCATCCCAGCATTCTCAGCAGTGGCTAGCCAATACAGAAGGAGATGGGAGTGCTGCAGCGGCACCGCTACCAATGACATAGCGCTGCTGCGGCACAAGTCCCCCTCCCTCCTCCTCCTTCTCCCCTGCGGCTCTCTCTCGTGTCTGTCTGCCGCAATGTGTAAAAAGGGGGACTGGCTGCCGCAATGTGTAAAAAGGGGGACTGGCTGCCGTAATGTCTAAAAAGGGGGACTGGCTGCCGAAATGTGTAAAAAGGGGGACTGGCTGCCGTAATGTGTAAAAAGGGGGACGCTGTCTGCCATAATGTGTACAAAAAGGGGACGCTGTCTGCCGTAATGTGTATAAAAATGGGACGCTGTCTGCCGTTATGTGTAATAAGGGGGACGCTGTCTGCCGTAATGTGTAATAAAGGGGATGCTGTCTGCCGTAATGTGTAATAAGGGGGACTGTCTGCCGTAATGTGTAAAACGGGGGATGCTGTCTGCTGTAATGTGTAATAAGGGGGACGCTGTCTGCCGTAATGTGTAAAAAGGGGACGCTGTCTGCTGTAATGTGTAAAAAGGCACGCCGTCTGCTGTAATGTGTAAAAAGGGGTACGCTGTCTGCCTTAATGTGTAAAAAGGGGACACTGTCTGCCGTAATGTGTAATAAGGGGGACTGTCTGCAGTAATGTGTAAAACGGGGGATGCTGTCTGCTGTAATGTGTAATAAGGGGGACGCTGTCTGCCGTAATGTGTAAAAAGGGGGACGCTGTCTGCTGTAATGTGTAAAAAGGGGGACGCTGTCTGTCATAATGTGTAAAAAGGGGGACGCTGTCTGCCATAATGTGTAAAAAAGGGGACGCTTTCTGCCGTAATGTGTAATAAGGGGGACTGTCTGTTGTAATGTGTAAAAAGGGGGACGCTGTCTGCCGTAATGTGTGAAAATGGGGATGCTGTCTGCCGTAATGTGTAAAAATGGGGACACTGTCTGCCATAATGTATAAAAAGGCACGCCGTCTGCCGTAATGTGTATAAAGGGGGATGCTGTCTGCCGTAATGTGTAAAAAGGGGGATGCTGTCTGCCGTAATGTGTAAAAAGGGGGACGCTGTCTGCCGTAATGTGTAAAAATGGGGACACTGTCTGCCATAATGTGTAAAAAGGCACGCCGTCTGCCGTAATGTGTAAAAAGGGGGATGCTGTCTGCCGTAATGTGTAAAAAGGGGGATGCTGTCTCTGCCGTAATGTGTAAAAAGGGGGATGCCGTCTGCCGTAATGTGTAAAAGGGGCTCTACCTGGTGTAGTGGCACTACTGTGCAGCGTAATTTTAATAATGGAGACTACTATGCACCGTAGTATGAATTGGCATTATTTTGTGGCCACTCCCCTTCCCCATGAAGCCAAGCCCCTATATGCTCCTGTCTTGCGTGGGGGGGGGGGGCGCCAATGCCGTTTCTTGCACACAGCGCTAAAATACCTAGTCACGGCACTGTATGATGGCATAAGCTTTGCTTCCCCAATGGCAGCTGTGGTGGGGTGAAAGATTGAGGTGCTGGAAGGGGGCCTGAAATACCTGAAAGCCTAGGGGCCCGACATGGGTTAAATTGGCCCTGGTCAGACCATACTCCTCGTTGATAATAATGGGGACTACAATAATTAGTCCTTTCTTTTTCAGAGATGTCTGTAAAATCTCCTTCATTTGGCTCATAGTATTTAGTGGGTGAACATAACATTATGCTGAAAGTGCAGTTTCTACATAATTTTATAAAAAGAAAAACGTAAGAAATAAACTCTTAGCTGTCTATGTACTAAGCTCTGAAAAGAGGTAAAGTGGATGGAGATACAGTACCAACCAATCGGCTTCTAATTACCGTGTTACAGATTTAGGGGCTTATTTATTAACAAATGATAAGACTCATTGTGGGGCAGATGTATTAAGCCTGGAGAAGTGATAAAGCAGTGGTAAGTCGAAGGTGATAGTGCACCAGCTAATCAGCTCCTAACTGTCTATTTACATATTGGAGTTGATTGGCTGGTGCGTTATCACCTTGCATTTATCACTGCTTTATCACTTCTCCAGGCATAATACATCTGCCCCCTCGAATGATAAAACTTGTGCGCATGAGAATTGGTGCTCCGGCCAATCAACTCCCAACTGTCATTTTTCAAACACATGATAGTTAAAAGCTGATTGGGCCGAGCACCATTTATCATGAGTTTTATCACTCGGTGATAAATGTGCCCCTGTGTTTGAAAAATGACAGTTAGGAGCTAGTAGGTTGGTACCTTATCTCTGTCCATTTTATCTATCTCCAAGCTTAGTACATAGGGGATCAGTATGTAGTACGGCTGCGTGTCCGCTCACTATGCTTCGGGCCCAGTAACGACCTTCGGTTACCACAGGGTAATAGTCCCCCTTGGGTGGTGGCGTGGACCACCACCCGAGTGGGGATTTCAGCCGGTGGTCTCTTGACAGTCGGGATCCTGACAACCGGAAAATTGACTGCCTCCTGTACATAGACCCCCTAGTCTTTTAATACTTTACTGTCAATGATTTTAGTTGTACTGTAAGTACAGTTTTATTGCCAACAACACGGACATTAAGCCTTATTCAGAGACGGTCACAAATGCCATTGCAACTGCGATGCTGTAAGCAGCGGCTGTGCGAAACGTATGCAAATGTCGCAGCCGCTGATTTTCGGATTGAAACACCTACTGGCGGCGTTTTAGATCCACTGCTTGTGCACAAAGAAACAACCATCAAACGCTCATTGGCCAATCACCACACTTCTGACTAAGTCTATGACTGCGCAGCATGGACATTGGAAGTTAGACGCCGGAACACTTTTTACTGCACATGGGATCGCAGCCGCAAATGCCCATGCGTTTGAGCCACTGCCCCCTGTTACCGCCCACAAGTACTCCTTTACTGTCAATCACTTTGCAAATAAATCCTCTCTGCGACTGTCTTTGCGAGACCATGGCAGCACATCCGCAGTGGGACTTACGCGCATGTGTCGAAAAAGCTCTATTGCATCCAACATCTCCACATTGTCCATCTCTTATTCAGGCCCATAATACATAGCAGGAAAAAACAGACTAATTATTCCACTAACACATTGAAACTTTTGCTACAGTACACTGCTGCGCTGAAAAATAACCTAAGAAGGGGGTGACGGTATAATGCATTCCGGCGTTACGGGTTTACATGTATCAGGTCATCTAGCCCCTATAGCGGAATAATAACATAATAACCAATGTTCAGAGAAACTCAGCATTTCCCATAGATAACTTACAGTATGATTCTTGAGAAAAGGAGACTGAGATCACCTTGTAATTTACAGCACAACTCGCCCAGTAGTGCAGGCGAGATATTACGGTGAGCGTCTGTAATTCCATTCCCGGTCTCATGTAGACTGAGATATTGGAAGCAACAGAAAGCTAAAAAAATTACAAAACAATGTGCTCCAGAGAATGGTTCTTCAGCATATATTAAAGCCCTCTGTAGTGAGGAGAGGTTAATCACATTCAGAAAGTTCATCCGGTATACAGTATGGAAATAATGCTACTTGCATATGTGGAACTTCACATACAACAAAACAGCACTTTAAAATGATTAATTTTACATAGAAACACGTGGCATAGTCAGATCATCTGCTCACCGGTGCTGATAAATCTTCCAGGGTCTGACTTTCCATTCCGCATTGTTATGTGGTGTTAGAGCTTTTATTTTCTTGTTTAATTGGGACAGAAAATCCAATTAACTGTAACAATGTTCACTTTTATTTAATGTATTGTTTTAGAGCTTGTTTTCTCAAAATTCCAGATGGATGACTACGGGTGGTGGTTGGGGAGGGAAGGGGGGGGGGGGATTCTGCACCTACTGTAGCATATGTTACAGTCGGGATCCGGTCTGAAGATCGACAGTGTCTAGGTCGACAATGTTTAGGTCGACCACTATAGGTCGACAGTCACTAGGTCGACATGGATGGAAGGTCGACAGGGTTTCTAGGTCGACATGTGCTAGGTCGGC
This sequence comes from Pseudophryne corroboree, assembly GCF_028390025.1. Lineage (NCBI taxonomy): Eukaryota > Metazoa > Chordata > Amphibia > Anura > Myobatrachidae > Pseudophryne > Pseudophryne corroboree. The sequence goes on along the minus strand of NC_086444.1, from coordinate 61,509,463 downwards.
ATGTCTAAAGGTCGACATGAGTTTTTCACATTTTTTTTCTTTTTTTGAATTTTTTCAAACTTAACGATCCACGTGGACTACGATTGGAACGGTAATCTGTGCCGAGCGAAGCGAAGGCTCCATGCGAGGGGACGTGGTGCACTCATTTGGGATCCCGGTCACTCTACGAAGAAAACGACACCAAAAAAATAAAATCCTCATGTCGACCTTTAGACCTGTCGACCTAGCACATGTTGACCTAGAAACCCTGTCGACCTTCCATCCATGTCGACCTAGTGACTGTCGACCTATAGTGGTCGACCTAAACATTGTCGACCTAGACACTGTCGATTTGATGAACCACACCCGTTACAGTCATAGACCCTGTTATTTTGTTTAGGAAAACTATTGGACCAAGTGAGCTAGTGGTATCTCTCATTGAATTCCATTAAGAGGCAGGGGGACTAATTCAGGCCTGCTCGCTGCTGTGCGAGCGATCAGGTCTGGACTGCGCATGCGCCGACACCACAGTGCACCGGCGCATGCCAGACAGCCAACGTTTGCCTTAACCCTGCGATCACCTCTGCCTGATTGACAGGCAGAGGCGGTCGCTGGGCAGGGGGGGGCGGTCCGGTGGCGTTTGGCCACCGTTTAGGGTGCGTGGTTCGGGCAACGCAGGCGTGCCCGAACCGTTGGGAGGGCGGGCCGTGGCCGCTGCATGACATCACACGTAGCCGCTGCGACCTGGGCAGAGACGAGTAGCTCCCTGCCAGCGCGCAGGAGCTGCACTGGCTGGGAGCTACTCTTCCAGTACAAAAGCGCTTTTGTACTTGTGCGGGGAGGAAGGGGGTCAGGCCTGACATGCGGGGCAGACTAGCCCTGTGCTGGGCGCGCCCCCCCCCCCCCCCCCCCGCATGTCTGAAGACTGATCGTAGATGTGCTAAATTTAGCACATCAACGATCAGGTCTGTATTAGGCCCCATATAATTTAACTCAAGCCATATTAAGGTTTCCAGTTAGTCCAGTGGTCTTCTAGTCTTAAAAAGTAGTTTAGATGGATGTTTCTATATATTTTTGGAAAACCAAATTGTCTAAATGTGGCAAATTTCTGTATTTATTGGTGCCCATTTTTCCAGTATTTTTTATCTTACGACGAGGCTCACTTTAGCCAAATTTTGATTTAAATCAATCATATTTAGAATTTTATATTTGTTATGTGTATGTCCTTTTTTGTGCCTATGAAACATTTTTGAAAATTGAAAAGAATGTTCCTAAAGATGTGCTCTACCATATAAAATGTACAGTATCTTGAAATTGGAGAAACATTTTATTGAAAGTGAAAGTTGACAGCTGGTTTCCACCACTGGAGATGTTAAGGAATTTCGAACCAATTTTAAATTCAGTCCAATATCATCAACTTGTTTGTGGTGCAGTTCACACCAATTCAGTGGTGAATGGCTCGCTTTCAAGGTTAACTGTTGGCAATTTGTGTATGAGGTTTGATGTTCCAGTTTCCCATTATAAATGAGGGTTTTACTTTGTTTTTATTTTATTTTGAAACCATTATTTAAGTCATATTTTTAAGTAATAAAAAGTATTACATTTTGTTTAGAATTTTAACTTCCAACTCGCTGTATAGTTTGCCCTTTATAACATAAAATGTATTAGTTTAAACTTGCTCATTTACCAAACTTATGCTATCCCCCTAGTCTGAAAAATAATACGCAGGCAGTTTGATCATATCTAACCAACACCTCGAAGAGGTCTAAAAATGAAGGGGATGATGTTTCAAGCAGTGAAAAGAGCAGAGAATTAGACCAGTGGAGAAATTGCCCATAGCGACCAATCAACTTTGAGGTAGTATTTATAAAGTAGATTCTATAAAATGATAGGTACAGTAGCTATAGGCAACATCTTCATGGTCCACTTCTCCACTCTTTTCACTACTAGATACTGTACTTCAAACCACAAGATCACTTCTTGAGTGAAAAATGTTCTGTGGCTTTCCACTAAACAGTAATCGCACCCTTTCGGCACATTCAGTCGCAATCAAATATTTTATTTTATTTTTATTACTTTTTGTTTCTTGCAATCAGATTGTATTTTGGGTGCAGATTGTATTTTGGGTGTAGATCCACTAAACTAGACTAAAAACATTATACCTAATTCTTTCCTTGCAGTGCAAGTCCCAGGACCCGTAGAGAACCTTCAAGTTATTTCTACCTCACCCACCTCGATCCTGATTACATGGGAACCTCCGGCCTATGCAAACGGCCCTGTTCAAGGCTACAGAGTACTTTGTACAGAGACTATTTCAGGGAGAGAACAGGTTAGTGTTGTCGATACGTAATATCTTTGCTGAAAATCAATGAATGCATTGTAAAAGATGGCTATGAAGCTGGCTGGGGTTCTATACAAGCTTAGAATGATTGCAAATAATCTTATTTGGCATTTCTGGTCATTGAAGATCAATACCACTTGGAGACGGCGACTGCGCGCAGAAGTTGTAGTCCCAGGTAAGTAACATCAATCGCTTAAAAGTGCTAGTCCAGAGAGAAAAGCAACAGCAGATGACTTTATTAGATACAGTACCTTGAACACAGTCAGCGTTAGGGGTACATTTCATTTTGAGTGTATTTGATGCAAGATATTGGGGGGTATCTAATAACGTTTCACCTCCGAAAAGCTGACGTGAACTGCACCCATTGTGTCCCCAGCAACTGTATCAATTGACCAGGATTTCTATAAAGAATTATAATATTTATTGAATGTATGAACATTGGGGGTCATTCCGAGTTGTTCGCTCGTTATTTTTTTCTCGCAACGGAGCGATTAGTCGCTAATGCGCATGCGCAATGTCCGCAGTGCGACTGCGCCAAGTAAATTTGCTATGCAGTTTGGTATTTTACTCACGGCATTACGAGGTTTTTTATTCGTTCTGGTGATCGTAATGTGATTGACAGGAAGTGGGTGTTTCTGGGCAGAAACTGGCCGTTTTATGGGTGTGTGTGAAAAAACGCTACCGTTTCTGGGAAAAACGTGGGAGTGGCTGGAGAAACGGAGGAGTGTCTGGGCGAACGCTGGGTGTGTTTGTGACGTCAAACCAGGAACGACACTGACTGAGCTGATCGCAGATGCCGAGTAAGTGTGGAGCTACTCAGAAACTGCTAAGAAGTGTCTATTCGCAATTCTGCTAATCTTTCGTTCGCAATTTTGATAAGCTAAGATTCACTCCCAGTAGGCGGCGGCTTAGCGTGTGCAAAGCTGCTAAAAGCAGCTTGCGAGCGAACAACTCGGAATGACCCCCATTATACTTTAAGATGTCTACATTGTTCACTGCAAAATAGAGATGAATTTAATGGTTTCGGTAAATATTACGTTACTACGGTAACCGGTTTCTCAAGGTCATCAAAATACATTACATACAATATTTTGTGTTTTCCGAGCGACAAATTCTATTAGCAATGTTAAAAATAACAACTTCAATAAATGTGTATTATAAACGCTTCTATTTTATCCTTATGATTACTTTCTAAACATTTATTTTTGTTTGCAACTGTGGGGGTAATTCCAAGTTGATCACAGCATGATTTTTGTTAGCAGTTGGGCAAAACCATGTGCACTGCAGGGGAGTCAGATTTAACATGTGCAGAGAGAGTTAGGTTTGGGTGGGTTATTTTGTTTCTGTGCAGAGTAAATATTGCCTTCTTTATTTTTACACTGCAATTTAGCTTTCAGTTTGAACACACCACACCCAAATCTAACTCTCTCTGCACATGTTATATCTGCCCCCCCTGCAGTGCACATGGTTTTGCCCAACTGCTAAAAAAAATTCCTGCTGCGATCAACTTGGAATTACCCCCTGTATGAGAATATCTGGGAATGTAATTCATTGCTGGATCTAGATATAGGGCCCCCACATGGCAAATCTCACGTATCAAGCTTCATTACTAGAGGTGCTGCCACATTGTGCAAGTTAAGAGACAGAGCAGAGCTGCTGCACATGCCCAGTGGTAGCAGCTTTTTCTTCGAAGTTTGCTTTGTGTGGATCTGAGCACTGAATCAGTATACTGGACCAGAGAGTAGCTACCAGGAAGAAGAGACAGGAGCCTTACCATGAGGTGGGAGAATGTGTGCTTAGAATGTACAGTACTGTCTCCATTGTGTCTGCATACTTATTTATTATAGTATGTTTAACCTTTTCATGACCACTTACAGTATCTTCTATAGTGTTAAATATGAATACAGTATTCCATGTTCTGCAGAGTGGTAGACTGTGTATTACATTTGGAAACCCCCCCCCCCCTCTCCCCTAGAAATCCTGCGTTTGCCACTGAATACAGGAATATTGCCCCCTCCTTTAGACAGAGATTAGTGACATTAAAGTGTTCAGGATGTGGGAGTACCACCTAATCTTCCAAGAGTCCAGAGGACTCCCCAATAATGTGGGAGTCTCCTGGTTATTGTGGGAGAGCAGCTATAATTTTATGTTTTGAAATCTGTAGAAACATGAAATTTCACCAAAACAGGCCTCTTATTTATATTACTCTATAATACTCTGGGGCAGTATGGATGGTGTAATGGTTAGCATTACTGCCTCACAGCACTGAGGTCATGGGTTCGATTCCTACCATGGCTCCAACTGTGTGGAGTTTGTATATTCTTCCTGTACTTGCGTGGGTTTCCGCCGGGTACTCCGGTTTCCTCCCACAATCCAAAATTATACTGGTAGGTTAATTGAATCTCAACGAAAATTAACCCTAATGTGTGTGCGTGTACATGTGACAGGGAATATAGATTGTAAGCTCCACTGGGGCAGGGACTGATGTGAATGGGAAAATATTCTCTGTAAAGCGCTGTGGAATATGTGTGCGCTATATAAATAATAAGATTTTAAACCTACCGGTAAATCTCTTTCTCGTAGTCCGTAGAGGATGCTGGGGACTCCGTAAGGACCATGGGGATAGACGGGCTCCGCAGGAGACATGGGCACTTTAAGAAAGAACTTTAGGTATGGGTGTGCACTGGCTCCTCCCTCTATGCCCCTCCTCCAGACCTCAGTTAGAGAAACTGTGCCCAGAGGAGACGGACAGTACAAGGAAAGGATTTTTGTTAATCCAAGGGCAAGATTCATACCAGCCCACATCATTCACACCGTATAACTTGTGATATACAAACCAGTTAACAGTATGAAACAACACAGCATCAGTTCGAGACTGATGAAAACTGTAACATAACTCTTATGTAAGCAAAACTATATACAAGTCTTGCAGAAGTAGTCCGAAGTAGTACGGACTACGAGAAAAAGATTTACCGGTAGGTTTAAAATCTTATTTTCTCTTACGTCCTAGAGGATGCTGGGGACTCCGTAAGGACCATGGGGATTATACCAAAGCTCCCAAACGGGTGGGAGAGTGCGGATGACTCTGCAGCACCGATTGAGCAAACATGAGGTCCTCCTCAGCCAGGGTATCAAAGTTATAGAACTTTGCAAAGGTGTTTGACCCCGACCAAATAGTAGCTTGGCATAGTTGCAGTGCCGAGACCCCTCGGGCAGCCTGCCCAAGACGAGCCCACCTTCCTAGTGGAATGGGCTTTAACCGATTTTGGTAACGGCAATCCAGCCGTTGAATAAGCCTGCTGAATCGCGTCACAGATCCAGCGAGCAATAGACTGTTTTGAAGCAGGAGCGCCAACCTTGTTGGCTGCATACAAGACAAACAGTGCTTCTGTTTCTCTGACGTCCTAAGTGGATGCTGGGACTCCGTAAGGACCATGGGGATTAGCGGCTCCGCAGGAGACTGGGCACAACTAAAGAAAGCTTTAGGACTACCTGGTGTGCACTGGCTCCTCCCACTAAGACCCTCCTCCAGACCTCAGTTAGATTCTTGTGCCCGGCTGAGCTGGATGCACACTAGGGGCTCTCCTGAGCTCCTAGAAAGAAAGTATATTTAGGTTTTTTATTTTACAGTGAGATCTGCTGGCAACAGACTCACTGCAGCGAGGGACTAAGGGGAGAAGAAGCGAACCTACCTAACAGGTGGTAGTTTGGGCTTCTTAGGCTACTGGACACCATTAGCTCCAGAGGGATCGACCGCAGGACCCGACCTTGGTGTTCGTTCCCGGAGCCGCGCCGCCGTCCCCCTTACAGAGCCAGAAGCATGAAGAGTCCGGAAAATCGGCGGCAGAAGACTTCGGTCTTCAGCAAGGTAGCGCACAGCACTGCAGCTGTGCGCCATTGCTCCTCATGTACACCTCACACTCCGGTCACTGATGGGTGCAGGGCGCTGGGGGGGCTCCCTGAGGGCAATATATGACACCTTGGCTGGCAAATCTACATCATATATAGTCCTAGAGGCTATATAGATGTAAAATTACCCCTGCCAGTATTCCAGAAAAAGCGGGAGAAAGTCCGCCGAAAAAGGGGCGGGGCTTCTCCCTCAGCACACTGGCGCCATTTTCTCTTCACAGTGCAGCTGGAAGACAGCTCCCCAGGCTCTCCCCTGTAGTTTTCAGGCTCAAAGGGTTAAAAAGAGAGGGGGGGCACTAAATTTAGGCGCAATATATGTATACAAGCAGCTATTTGGGGAAAAATCCACTAGGAACATCCGTTACATGATCTCGGCAATGAAAAATGTGTTACGCATTTTCTGACATGAACCCAAGTACCACATAAAAGGGGTTTTATTTTTGGGGAGAAAAAGCAGCCAGTGTTTTGTTCCCCCATCAGATGAATGAATGAAGTGTGTAAAGAAGCGTGGTTTCCCCCGATAAGAAACTGGTAATTTCTAAAAAGTTACTGATGGCGTACCCTTTCCCGCCAGAGGTTAGGTCACGTTGGGAGATATCCCTTAGGGTGGATAAGGCGCTCACACGTTTGTCAAAAGGTGGCACTGCCGTCTTAGGATACGGCCACCTTGAAGGAACCTGCTGATAAAAAGCAGGAGGCGATCCTGAAGTCTGTATTTACACACTCAGGTTATATACTGAAACCTGCAATTGCCTCAGCATAAATAGTGCTGCTGCAGCGTGGTCTGATACCCTGTCAGATAATATTAATACGCTAAGACAGGGATAATATTTTGCTAACATTGAGCATATTTAAGACGTTGTCTTATATATAAAGGATGCACAGAGGGATATTTGCCGGCTGGCATCCAGAATTAATGCAATGTCCATTCTGCCAGGAGGGTATTAGAAACCCGGCAGTGGACAGGTGATGCTGCCTGTAAAAGGCACATGGAGTTTCTGCCTTATAAGGGTGAGGAATTGTTTGGGGATGGTCTCTGGGACCTCGTATCCACAGCAACAGCTGGGAATAAAAATAAAAAAAATAAAAAAATTTTACCTCAGGTTTCCTCACAGCCTAAGAAAGCACCGTATTTTCAGGTACAGTCCTTTCGGCTTCAGAAAAGCAAGCGGGTCAAGGGCGCTTCCTTTCTGCACAGAGACAAGGGAAGAAGGAAAAAAGCTGCACCAGCAGCCAGTTCCCAGGATCAAAAATCTTCCCCCGCTTCCTCTGAGTCCACCGCATGACGCTGGGGCTCCACAGGTGGAGACAGGTGAGGTAGGGGCGCGTCTCGGGAACTTCAGGGACCAGTGGGCTTGCCCAAAGGTGGATCTCTAGGTTCTGCAAATAGTATCACAGGGATACAGGCTGGAGTTCGAGGCGACTCCCCCTCGCCGTTACCTCACATCAGCCTTGGCTGCTGCCCTCGGAGAAAGGTAGTACTGGCGGCAATTCACAAGCTGTACTTCCAGCAGGTGAAATCAAGGTACCCCTCCTTCAACAAGGCCGGGGTTACTATTCCAAAATGTTGTGGTACCGAAACCAGACGGTTCGGTGAGACCCATTCTAAAATGGAAAGCCTTGAACACTTATATACGAAGGTTCAAGTTCAAAATGGAATCGCTCAGGGCGATTATTGCAAGCCTGGAGAATTTCATGGTATCACTGGACATCAAGGATGATTACCTGCATGTCCCTATTTACCCTCTTCACCAGGAGTACCTCAATATTGTGGTACAGGATTGTCATTACCAATTCCAGACGTTGCCGTTGGTCTGTCCCCGGCACCGAGGTATTTACCAAGGTAATGGCCGAAATAATTATCCCGTACTTGGACGATCTCCTTATAAAGGCGAGGTCCAGGGAGCAGTTGTTCATCGGAGTAGCACTATCTCGGGAAGTGCTACAACAGCACGGCTGGTTTCTGAATATTCCAAAGTCGCAGCTGGTTCCTACGACGCGTCTACTGTTCCTGGGTATGGTTCTGGACACAGAACAGGATAAAAAGGTTTTCTCCCGGAGGAGAAGTCCAAGGAGTTGTTGTCTCTAGACAGAGACCTCCTAATACGTATACAGGTGTCGGTGCATCAATGCACGCGAGCCCTGGGAAAGATGGTAGCTTCTTACGGAGAAATTCCATTCGCCAAGTCCCATGCAAGTATTTTCCAGTGGGATCTGTTGGACAAGTGGTCCGGGTCGCATCTTCAGATGCATCGGCGGACAACCCTGTCTCCAAGGGTCAGGGTGTCGCTGTTGTGGTGGCTGCAGAGTGCTCATCTTCTAGGGGGCCGCAGATTCGGCATACAGGACTGGGTCCTGGTGACCACGGATGCCAGCCTTCGAGGCTGTGGGGCAGTCACACAGGGAAGGAACTTCCAAGGCTATGGAAAAGTCAGGAGACTTCCCTACACATAAATATTCTGGAACTGAGGGCCATTTACAATGCCCTAAGTCAGGCTAGACTCCTGCTTCAACACCGGCCGGTGCTGATCCAGTCAGACAACATCACGGCGGTCGCTCATGTAAACCGACAGGGCGGCACAGGAAGCAGGATGGCGATGGCAGAAGCCACAAGGATTCTCCGATGGGCGGAAAATCATGTGTTAGCACTGTCAGCAGTGTTCATTCCCGGAGTGGACAACTGAGAAGCAGACTTTCTCAGAAGACACGACCTCCACCCGGGAGAGTAGGGACTTCATCCAGAAGTCTTCCAAATGATTGTACACCGTTGGGAAAGGCCACAGGTGGACATGATGGCGTCCCGCCTCAACTAAAAGTTACAAAGATATTGCGCTAGGTCAAGGACCCTCAGGCGATAGCTGTGGACGCTCTGGTAACACCGTGGGTGTACCAGTCGGTGTATGTGTTCCCTTCTCTGCCTCTCTTACCCAGGGTAATGAGAATAATAATAAGGAGAGGAGTAAGAACTATACTCATTGTTCCGGGTTGACCAAGAAGAGCTTGGTAACCAGAACTCCAAGAAATGATCTCAGAGGACCTATGGCCTCTGCCGCTCAGACAGGACCTGCAGCAGGGGGCCTGTCTGTTTCAAGACGTACCGCGGCTGCGTTGACGGCATGGCGGTTGAACGCCGGATCCTGAAGGAAAAGGGAATTCCGGAGGAAGTTATCCCTACGCTATTTAAAGCTAGGAAAGAAGTGAACGCAAACCATTATCACCGCATATGGCGAAAATATGTTGCGTACTGTGAGGCCAGGAAGGCCCCAAAGGAGAAATTTCAGCTAGGTCGATTTCTGCACTTCCTACAGTCAGAGGTGACTATGGGCCTAAAATTGGGTTCCATTAAGGTCCAGATTTCGGCTCTATCGATTTTCTTCCAAAATTGAACTGGCTTCACTGCCTGAAGTTCAGACTTTTGTTAAGGGAGTGCTGCATAGTCAGCCCCCGTTTGTGCCTCCAGTGGCACCATGGGATCTCAACGTGGTGTTGGATTTCCTAAAGTCGCATTGGGTTGAGCCACTTAAATCCGTGGAGCTATAAAACCTCACGTGGAAAGTGGTCATTCTGTGGGCCTTGGCGTCGGCCAGGCGTGTATCAGAATTGGCGGCTTTGTCATACAAAAGCCTTTATCTGTTTTTTATATGGATAAGGCGGAATTGAGGACTCGTTCCCAATTCCTTCCTAAGGTGGTATCAGTTTTTCATGTGAACCAACCTATTGTGGTGCCTGCGGCTACTTGGGACTTGGAGGATTCCAAGTTACTGGATGTAGTCAGGGCCCTGAAAAGTATATGTTTCCAGGACAGCTGGAGTCAGGAAAACTGACTCGCTATTTCTCCTGTATGCACCCAACAAGCTGGGTGCTCCTGCTTCTAAGCAGACGGTTGCTCGCTGGATCTGTAGCACGATTCAACTTGCACATTCTGCGGCTGGACTGCCGCACCCTAAATCTGTAAAAGCCCATTCCACGAGGAAAGGGGCTCTTCTTGGGCGGCTGCCCGAGGGGTCTCGGCTTTACAATTTTGCCGAGCTGTTACTTGGTCGGGTTCAAACACTTTTGCAAGAGTCTACAAGTTTGATACTCTGGATGAGGAGGACCTAGAGTTTGCTCATTCGGTGCTGCAGAGTCATCCGCACTCTCCCGCCCGTTTGGGAGCTTTGGTATAATCCCCATGGTCCTTACGGAGTCCCAGCATCCACTTAGGACGTCAGAGAAAATAAGATTTTACTCACCGGTAAATCTATTTCTCGTAGTCCGTAGTGGATGCTGGGCGCCCATCCCAAGTGCGGATTGTCTGCAATACTTGTATGTAGTTATTGCCTAACTAATGGGTTATTGTTGAACCATCTGTTGAGAGGCTCAGTTTTATTTCATACTGTTAACTGTGTATAGTATCACGAGTTATACGGTGTGATTGGTGTGGCTGGTATGAGTCTTACCCGGGATTCAAAATCCTTCCTTATTGTGTCAGCTCTTCCGGGCACAGTATCCTAACTGAGGTCTAGAGGAGGGTGTTAGTGGGAGGAGCCAGTGCACACCAGGTAGTCCTAAAGCTTTCTTTATAGTTGTGCCCAGTCTCCTGCGGAGCCGCTAATCCCCATGGTCCTTATGGAGTCCCAGCATCCACTATGGACTTCGAGAAATAGATTTACCGATGAGTAAAATCTTATTTTTTCTAACTCTAGCCGTTCAGGCTACATAAATCTTCAAAACCCTGACCACATCCAGGGACCCGGAATCCTCCAAGTCACGTGTAGTCACAGGCACCACAATAGGTTGGTTCATATGAAAAGATGAAATCACCTTAGGCAAGAATTGAGGACGGGTCCGTAATTCTGCTCTATCCATATGGAAAACCAGATATGGCTTTTATGAGACAAAGCCGCCAATTCCGATACTCGCCTAGCCGAGGCCAAGGCTAACACATGATCACTTTCCACGTGAGATATTTTAATTCCACTGTTTCAAGTGGTTCAAACCAGTGCGACTTAAGGAAACTCAACACCATGTTAAGGTCCCAAGGCGCCACCGAAGGTACAAAGGAGGCTGAATATGCAGCCCTCCTTTCACAAAAGTCTGTACTTTTGGAAGAGAAGCTATTTTCTTCTGAAAGAAAATGGATAGGGCCGAAATCTGAACCTCAATGTAGCCTAATTTTAGGCCCAAATTCACTCCAGTCTGTAGGAAGTGAAGGAAACGGCCTAGATGGAATTCTTCCGTAGGGGCATTCCTGGCCTCACACCAAGAAACATACTTTCGCCATATACGGTGATAATGTTTAGCTGTCACGTCCTTCCTAGCCTTTATCAGAGTAGGAATGACCTCATCCGGAATGCCCTCTTCCGCTAGGGTCCGGCGTTTAACCGCCATGCCGTCAAACGCAGCCGCGGTAAGTCTTGTAACAGACAGGGCCCCTGTTGTAACAGGTCCTGTCTTACAGGAAGACGTCACGGATCTTCTATGCACATTTCCTGTAGATCCGGATACCAGGCCCTTCGCGGCCAATCTGGAACAATGAGAATTGTCTGTACTCCTCTTTTCCTTATTATTCTCAACACCTTGAGGATGAGAGGAAGAGGAGGAAACACATAGACCGACTGGAACACCCACGGTGTCACTAGAGCGTCCACTGCCACCGCCTGAGGGCTCTTGACCTGGTGCAACACTTCTGTAGTTTTTTGTTTTTTATGCAGGACGCCATCATGTCTATCTGGGGCAGGCCCCATTGACTTTCAATCTGAGGAAGTCTGCTTCCCAGTTGTCCACTCCCGGAATGAACACTGCTGACAGTGCGCCCACATGATTTTCCGCCCAGCGAAGAATCCTGGTGGCTTCCGCCCTTGCCATTCTGCTCCTTGTGCAGCCTTGGCGGTTTACATGAGCTACTGCGGTGATATTGTCTGACTGGATCTGAACCGGTAGGTCGCGAAGCAAAATCTCCGCTTGACAAAGGGCATTGTATATGGCCCTCAGTTCCAGGACGTTGATGTGAAGACAAGTTTTTTTGACTTGACCAAAGACCTTGGAATCTTCTTCCTCGAGTGACTGCTTCCCAACCTCGGAGGCTCGCGTCCGTGGTCACCAGGACCCAGTCCTGAATGCCGAATCTGCGACCCTCCAGAAGGTGAGCACTCTGCAGTCACTACAGGAGAGACACCCTGGCCCTGGGGGACAGGGTAATCAACCGATGAATCTGTAGATGTGACCCGGACCACTTGTCCAGTAGGTCCCATCGGAAAACCCTCTCCCTGACCAGAGTCATGAGTTCCTGGGCCTTTTCTATCGGAAGATAGACCCTTTTCTGGTCCATATCCAGAAATATGCCTAAGAAGGTCAAAGGAGTCGTAGGCACTAACTGTGACTTCGGGATATTGAGAATCCAGCCGTGTTGCTGTAGCACCTTCAGTGAAAGTGACACGCTGTTCAACAACTGCTCTCGTGATCTCGCCTTTATAAGGAGATCGTCCAAGTATGGGATAAATGTGACACCCTGCCTGCGCAGGAGCACCATCATTTCTGCCATTACCTTGGTAATGAAATTGGTAATGACAATCCTGTACCGCAAATCTCAGGTACGCCTGATGAGGTGGATATATGGGAACATGAAGGTGTGCATCTTTCATGTCCAGGGATACCATAAAATCCCCCCCTTCTAGGCTGGCGATGACCGGTCTGAGGGATTCCATCTTGAACTTGAACCTTTTTAAGTATAGGTTAAAAATTTTAAATTTTTTTAAAATGGGTCTGACCGAACCGTCCAGTTTCGGGACTTGAGTAATACTCCCTCCCTTGTTGTAGCAGGGGAGCTTTTACCACCACCTGTTGAAGACACCATTTTTAAATTGCATTTAAAACTATCTCCCTCTCTGGGGGAGAAGCTGGTAGGGCCGATTTGAAAAACCGGCGAGGGGGCACCTCTTCGAATTCCAGCATGTAACCCTGGAAGACAATTTCTATTGTCCCGGGATCCACCTGTGAGTGAACCCAGATGTGGCTGAAAAGTCGAAGACGTGCCTCCACTAGGGCGGACTTTCTCAACGGAGCCGCAGCGTCATGCAGTGGATTTTGTAGAGGCCGGGGAGGACTTCTGCTCCTGGGAACTAGCTGTGGCTGGCAGCTTTTTCCCTCTGCCCTTACCTCTGGCAAGACAGGATTATCCTCGTGCTCTCTTGTTTTTATTTGAGCGAAAGGACTGCATTTGATAATGTGGCGCTTTCTTAGGCTGTGAGGGAATAAAAGGCAAAAAAAATTATTTACCTGCCGTAGCTGTGGAGACCAGGTCCGAGAGACTGTCCCCAAACCTTTCCTCACCCTTATGAGGTAAAAACCTCCCATATGCCTTTTTGAGTCGGCATCACCTGTCCATTGCCGGGTCCATAGGACTCGTCTAGCAGAAATGGACATAGCGTTGACTTTAGAACCCGGTAGGCCAATGTCTCTTTGAGCATCCCTCATATGTAAGACAGCATCTTTAATCTGACCCAGGGTTAACAAATTGGTATCCCTATCCAGGGTATCCAATTTTGTTGTTAAGGTATCAGTCCACTCTGCTATAGCGCTACAAACCCAAGCCGACGCTAACGCCGGTCTGAGTAAGGTACCAGAGTATGTGTAACTGGACTTTAATGTAGCCTCCTGCTTGCGATCAGCAGGATCCCTTAGGGTATATCTTGGGGTGGCAGTGCTACCTTTTTTTTGTCTACCCTTGAGGAGGATTCCCACCGTATCCTGTCCTTGATCGGGAAGGGATACGTCATAAGAAGTTTCTTGTCTGGAGATTCCCATTTTCCAATAACTCATTCAGCTCATTAGAAGGAGTAATTATTACCTCAGGTTTCTTTTCCTTATACCTGTGTACCCATGTGTCAGGGACTGGGGGTTCCTCTGTGATATACAAAACCTCCTTTATTTCAATAATCATATATTGAATACTTTTAGCTAATTTTGGCTATAATTTTGCATCATCGTAGTCGACACTAGAGTTAGAATCCGTGTCGGTATTAGTGTCTACTATTTTGGATAGTGGGCGCTTTTAAGACCCTGAGAGTCCCTGCGACATAGGGGCAGGCAGAGCCTGACTCTGTGCATAATTTCTGGACTCAGCTTTGTCCAACTTTTTGTGCAATAAATTTACATTTTAGCACTTAACACATTCCACATATCCACCCAGTCAGGTGTCTGTGTTGCCGACGGAGACACTATATTTATTTGCTCCACCTCCTCACTAGGAAAGCCTTCTACCGCAGACATGCCGACACACGCGTACCGACACACCTCACATTCAGGGAATTCTCTTATCTGGAGACAGTTCCCCCACAAGGCCCTTTGGAGAGACAGAGAGAGAGCATGCCAGCACACACCCAGCGCTAATGACCCAGGAAAAAACACAGTATGTTTATCCCAGATAGCGCTGTAATCATGTATTTGCGCCCAATTATGTGCCCCCCCCCCCTTCTTTAAAACCCTCTTTCACTGTGGTAAGCAGGGGAGAGTCCGGGGAGCTTTCTCTCAGTTTGTGCTGTGGAGAAAATGGCGCTGGTGAGTGCTGAGGGAGAAGCCCCGCCCCCTCAGCGGCGGGCTTCGGTCCCGCTCATATAATGAAAAAACTGGCGGGGGCTCTTTATATATACAGTGCCTAGCTGTATATACTTCTTTTTGCCACAAAATGAGGATATATTTCTTCCCAGGTCGCCCCCCCTGCGCCCTGCACCCTTACAGTGACTGCCGTGTGTGAGGTGTGTGGGAGCAATGGCGCACAGCACTACCGCTGTGCGTTACCTCAGTGAAGATCTGAAGTCTTCTGCCGCCTTTGAAGTCTTCTTTCTCCTCATACTCACCTGGCTTCTATCTTCCGGCTCTGTGAGGAGGACGGCGGCGCGGCTCCGGGACGAACTCCAGGGTGAGACCTGTGTTCCGACTCCCTCTGGAGCTAATGGTGTCCAGTAGCCTAAGAAGCAGAGCCCTTGAACTCTTAAGAAGTAGGTCTGCTTCTCTCCCCTCAGTCCCTCGATGCAGGGAGTCTGTTGCCAGCAGGCTCCCTGAAAATAAAAAACCTAACAAATATACTTTCTTATCAAGAAACTCAGGAGAGCTCCCTGTAATGCACCAAGTCTCCTCTGGGCACAGTAGTAAACTGAGGTCTGGAGGAGGGGCATAGAGGGAGGAGCCAGTGCACACCCATACCTAAAGTTTTTTCTTAAAGTGACCATGTCTCCTGCGGAGCCCGTCTATCCCCATGGTCCTTACGGAGTCCCCAGCATCCTCTAGGACCTAAGAGAAAACTGGTAATAAATAAATACTCTCCTGCAGCATACGTACACAGGAAATTAATGCACACTGGAATGGACGGCATATTACCGCATTGATTACATATGTAATAACAATCATTTATTTATTTATTTCGAAGGTCAGGTTAGAGCACTGTGATCACCGCCGAAAAATCATCTTCTTTAATGATGTTAAACAATATGTGCCGTATGTACAACAAGCCATTGAGATCCTACTAGACTAGGCAGCCTTTGCCATCAGAGCAATTACTACTGAAATGTAACTTCTTACATCATTAGTCGTATTGAGGCTAAAGTAATTAGGAGGTCACACTTCTAGAAGGACATAAAAAAGTAATCAGAGAAAAATGAACTTACATGGTGTATGGTTTGTCTTTAAAACACGCGTGAACATTATGAAAGAAATGAGGTAGAACGGGAGCTAATGGACTTGTTCTATGATGATGGATAAATATCTGAACAATATTTTTACGGGGAAGTATTGGAAGAACTGAGCAAATGTCCAATTATGGTCCTGCTCTTCTTTTTCTTTAAGCGAAACATATGGAACAAGCTACCGCCTTCAGCCCCCGAAGACTGCTTATGGGTCTAACCTGGCCACCCTCCTTACTCCTGGAAATCTGCAGAAAACGTTTCTGCACGCAGTTTCTTACTTTTACAATTTCTGTCTTTTTCCTTGGCCCCCTTTCTCACGTGTGGGAAATTGGACACTATGCCCGTTTTGTCTATAAGATCAAAAATATATACATCATGGTTCAGTTTTCAACAATTACTTTACACATTTTGTAATTCAATTGCACCAATTTTAATTCACAGAGTCGAAAACACTACTAGAAAGAAAAAGCCTTTATTGAGAGTCATATTTGTCGTGCAAAGACTTCGTGTTGTCGCAATGCCCTTGTCAGGAAATACAACCTGTATATAAACCTGTGGTTTATTAATGATATGTGATTATACAAAGATCAGTCATACAGGGACTGAAAAGTGAGGTTGGTTGACTGAATTTCCAACTGCCATGTTAATACAGCACCCAAGAGCGTAGCCAGAACTTTGTGGGCCCCATAGCAACATTTTGAAGAGGCCCCTGTCCTTCTAGCGAGACACCCATCTGCAGCAGTTTTTAATTATATTCAATATAATACAGTAGATCCCTAGTTTATTTTCTAAACCCCCGCCACCCCACACCCCCCCCGCGCTCTGGGCCCCATAGCAGCTGCACTCCCTGCACCTATGGTAGCTACACCCTGTATATACCACATGCAACTGTGACAGGGAAGGTGGCCCCTCTCAGCTCTGGGCCCCATAGCAGCTGCACTCCCTGCACCTATGGCAGCTATGCCCTTGTATATAACACATGTAACTGTGAACGGGAAGGTGGCCCCTCTCAGCTCTGGGCCCCATAGCAGCTGCACTGCCTGCACCTTTGGTAGTTACACACTAGACTGCACCTATCCAAAAATCAAGTGTTTGAACCAAGTCACATTTTAGTAAAATATACTCATATTAACTCATACTCAGGAAATACAGCATCAATTCCTTTGATCACAAGGGTTTTTAGTAGATTAATTTTAAACAAAATAAGAAGTCTGTTAAGTTATTGCAGACACACTAAAGCATAGCCAAATGTAATTGTAGTATTCTTTTTCTTTTTAATCTGAGTAAGGTCAGAGGCATGAACTTTGTATGCCATTTAGAGTTTTATTGGACATTTTAAAGGCCCTGTGATTCTGGCTCAAAGTCTACTAAATAATCAGAAACAGAAACGAATTCTGCATTTTAAATATTTTTTTCTCCCTTTGGTTTAAAGCATCTCATTGATATTCCATACAAACCACTTTAAAGTTTTTTTAAGTTCCATTTACAGAGTCATAAATCAAAGTCGTTTAATATCAAGCCCGAGTCGGGAGAGCGTTGAAAATAGAGGCATAGAGAGTATTGTTTGGGATGGAGAGCTGAACACCGGAAAAGATCATTGCTGTAGCGTGTAACCTGAATTTAAGAAACCCAAAAGCAAAATGCTCGGTTCTATAATATTAATACTGAGCCGTACAATATGGTAATCGCCCAGGAGAGAGCTGGGACATTCCCAGGTCCTCCTCAAATCATTTTTACTATTAAATTTGACAGCCTAGAACCTCCAGTTGTCAATTTGTGTTCTATCAATCATCTCATTAGAACCTGCCTAAAATACTCAGCTACGGTGTGCCTGAGAATCTTGGAAATGAATTCTAATGAAATTATTCTGTTATTTTTATATAACATATTGAATGTTATTTCCAGTTTAATTTTTTTTTTTTTTGGGTTCCGTGCTCATTTATGGTTGACGGGAATTCCTGCTTGTCATGAACGTGTTCTATTGGCTGGTACGCGGTCTCTTGCGACTTTTAATAAATGCATTCCTGCCAGTTCTTAATATGAAAGGACAGCAATGTCTATTTCCGTTGCTCTGGGATCCAGAGAGAGACGAGTCTTGGATGCTGTCTGTGCGGTGTCCCAGGTTAACGGAAATAAATAACCTATGTTTCCTTCGACAAAGACATCACTGGAAACCACCAATTAAAGACCGATAAGAGTGTCAGGAAGCCAACGAGCCAACAAATTTAGGCATCCAGACCGTGAAAAATCTTAAATGCACAGGAAATGAAAAGTAAATTTGTAAACAAAGATTTCATTATACTTCGTCTGCATCTCAACAGGCCTTACATGGACCATATTACGATGAAACTAAATATATTGTATTGAAATAAATATAGAAAAATATTAGACTACAAGGGCTAAGTTTACTAAGGTGGGAGTTTTTTTTAGAACTGGTGATCTTGGCCATAGCAACCAATCAGATTTTATCTATTATCTTCTAGAAGCAGCTAGATAAATGTTAAGTAGAATCTGATTGGTTGCTATGCAACATCAGTCACCAGTTTAAAAAAAATCTCCCACCTTAGTAAATTTACCACTTAGTCTGCCTTGATGTTGGCTCAGCATCCAGTGTATACCGTATGAATGAGGATTACACATGAAGCTGAAACTACCTACAGTAGCTGCATTATATACTACCACGTGAGTAACCTCTTTTCCTCTATGTACAGATCATTGAGGTTGATGGGCTTTCCTACAGATTGGAAGGTCTTCGGAAATTTACAGAATACAGCATAAGGGTCTTGGCATACAACCGCTATGGGCCAGGGGTCTCAACGGAGGACCACACGCTGATGACCCTGTCTGATGGTAAGTCCAAGGCAAGAGTTAGAGTAAGGAACGTGACCCGGCTGATGTCCTCAAGGGACACTGAAAATATTAATGGGTCTATTCATGAAGCAGTAAAAAGTGTGGAGAAGTGAGCAAATGGAGAAGTTGCCCATGGCAACCAATCAGTGTTGAGGTAACATTTATAAAATGCATTCTATAAAATTATATGTAGCAGCTGATCACGGGATCACTTCTCCACACTTTTCATTGCTTCATGAATAGACCCCATTGTGATCTTTCCTTAAGGATTTTAAATGATTTTTTTGTAGTTTTGTTTCCTTTTGTTTGTGGATTCGTAACGCAAAAGTGATTACAATGTAACCAAAATTACACATTTTTTAGTTATATTAAATAACTGTGACTTTAACTTACCTCTGCGTGGCTGTATGTGCTGTGTCTGATAACACGATTCACCCGATATCACATATGTAATAAACGGAAAGACTTGTTTGGTACATGAACCATTTCACATATATACAACAATACCCACTTAGGATTGATCGGATGCGGTAAGAACAATGGTCAGTCCCATATAAAATCTACTCACTATATTGCAGACAGTGTGAAGCATTTATGGGATTTTTTTTTAAATCAAACCTTGGAGAGCGATAAAGTGGCGAGACATAAAGTAACAACCAATCAGCTCCTGACTGTCATGTTGCAAGCACAGTCTGTAACGAGGCAGTTAGAAGTGGATTAGATAGTACTTTATCTCTCTCCATTTTATCTCTACCCAAGCTTTGATAAATCCAAATTCCAAGATCGGCTCCCCCGCCAGTTATTGGACGTCACTTAGCCTTGGTAACGTGAAATGATTGCTATGGGATGACCAGGGTTGCCATCAGAAATTGCGGGGCCCGGGACTGACAAAATAGGCAGCGCCCCCCCACTGTAGAATAGCACCAGTTAACATGTGTCTGTGTGTGTGTGTGTTATATACACACACATGCATGCATACATACATGTGCGCTGTCCGTAGGGCCCGGGATGCTGATGCCTCTGCCTGCCCGCCTCCATCCCCGCTGTTCTGCTGCTCTCCTCCGTCCTCCTGCAGCTGTATTGAAAACGTCCCTCACAAAATGGCCGCCACCATAGAGAAGACAGTTATTCAAGATACTAGAGGGCTTCTCTAGTATCTTGAATAACTGTCTCCTCTGTGGCGGCGGCCATTTTGGGAGGGAAGTTTTCAATACAGAGCTGCTGGAGGGTCAGAGGACAGCGGCAGAACATCGGGGACAGCGACGGGCGGGCAGGTGGCTGCGTGAGCATCCTGGGCCCTCCATGCTCTGTCAGAGAGGCTGGGCCCGGGACAGCTGTGCCCCCAGCACCCCTCTGATGGCAGCCCTGGGGATTACCCTCAGTAAAGGAAGATGTTGTATTCCCGAGGATTTGAATAAAGGTGAATGAAGAGCCGGGAAGATACAAATCTCATATATTCCCCTTTTATAAAAACAATAACACATATTTAAACCAGTATTAGTAGAAAGTGAATATTAAATAATGAATGACCATGAACAATCAGCCTCATATTATAGAATCTCCACTGGGTCCCGTTGAATATCGCGGTTGTGTAGGGAGTTGTTAGGTGATAAAATGCGTCTTTCCCCGCCATCACATTTTGGCTGAATGCCACTCTTTGTCAAGGAGATCTCTGATATTTCCATATGGTTACCATTTTTTGGGCGCTAGACCAATCTAGTGTTTTGTATAGGGGTGCGTTTAACGGTTCCGGTATGAATGGTCGACCATGTTATGGTCAACAGTCATTAGGTCGACCACTATTGGTCGACATTGACATGGTCGACGTGGACACATGGTCGACACATGAAAATTGTCGACACATGAAAGGTCGACATATGAAAAGTTCGACATGAGTTTTTTAACTTTTTTTGGTGTTGTTTTTTGCGTAAAGTGACTGGGAACCCCAATTAGTGCACCGCGTCCCCTCGCATGGCTCGCTTCGCTCGCCATGCTTCGGGCATGGTGCCTTCGCTCCGCTACCGCTTCGCTCAGCACACTTTACCGTTCCAATCGTAGTCCATGTGGATCGTAAAGTATGGAAAAGTTCCCCAAAAGAAAAAAAAGGTTAAAAAATTCATGTCGACCTTTTCATGTGTCGACCATTCACGTGTCGACCATTTTCATGTGTCGACCATGTGTCCATGTCGACCATGTCAATGTCGACCAATAGTGGTCGACCTAATGACGGTCGACCATAACATGGTCGACCATGTGAACGGATACCGCGTTTAACACCTTCCAGCATGGTATGAATCACACCACTACTCTGAGCACAGTGCAGCAAGATGTTACATGGCCCATCACGTTCTTACACATGACTAAGCCGTAGTTGGTTCAACTTAAATACTCTGTGCTGCTTTTAATATTCTAATGCTCTGATTGGCTGTAAGTTACTCTCACTCCACCCCACTCATCTCATTAATGTCTGTGTGTCAGGATTGTAATCACAATTTTACAAACCAATAGGAAGGCGGTAAGTGGCCACACCCCCACTCCAGGATTCACCTCTATGTACCCAATAAACAAATCTATTTATACAGCAGATACCAATTTGAAAGTGCCCCATACAACAAAATCAAACAACATTATACTGTGAAAATTAAACTATTGCTTCAAAGTACCCAGCTGAAGTAGAAATGTAGAATGTGATTATTTTCCAGCTTTGTGCACTTATAAAATCAGATTCATGTATGAGATATTTTTAGAAGAATTTCATTAGCACATAGCGGAGGAAGTGTGATAGATGGTATTCTCACAGGGCAGACTTGTTTCTCAGCTGTCAGACAGGTGTCAATCTGGGCGGCAGTGCTGCAGGTTTCAGTAAACACCCTTCTCTCACCATCACATAAACAGGAACATTTATTAAACAGCATATGGCTCTTATGGAAAACTGCAGATCAAATGAATAACTCTTGTAGTGTTTGGATATAAACATGGTGTTTTGTTTTAGTAAACCACAAGAAGGTGCCCTACAGTCTGTCTGTAATATTACTGTATTATGGTCATGCGCATTGGTCAGGTCATGTTTGGGTGTAGTGCTCTATGCTTGTATACAGTGAAATAGAATTTGTATTATGATAACGGGGGTGATTCAGACCTGATCGTAGATGTGCTAAATTTAGTACATCTACGATCAGTTTCTTTGACATGTGGGGGGACACCAAGCACAGGTCTAGTCCGCCCCGCATGTCAGGCCCTATCCCCCCTGCATGGGTGCGAAAGCATCGCACGGCGGCAATGCTTTTGCACCCGCCAAGTAGCTCCCTACCTGCGCTGGCAGGCGGCTACCCGCCGCGTTCTGGGTTGCAGCGACTGCGTGTGACGTCACGCAGCCACCGAGGCCTGCCCCCGCAATGGTCCGGTCACGCCTGCATTGTCCGGACCGCATCCTACCAACGGTGTTTTAACCCCGCGACCGCCTTTGTCGGTCAGGCAGAGGCGATTGCGATCGCACTAGGCAAAAGGCTTGAGACTGCGATCACTGCCGTTGCAGCGATCGGGTCTGAATTATTTATTTATTTTATTATAGTTCCTTATATAGCGCGGCAAATTCCATTGCGCTTTACAACCGGACACAATTAGAATACAAAACTGGGTAAAAACAAATAGTCATAGAGGTAGGATAGCCCTGACGGCATTGATACACAAGGATAGGTGCTATCTATTGCATACTGTAGTTGTCCACTAGATTGTAAAGGTTCTTGGTGGGTTGCATGATGTCACATCACAGTAATGATGAACCAGGGTCAAGAGGAAGGGAGAGTGAAGAAAGAAAATATGTGGAGGATATGTGTGGACTGTACTGTGAGGATATAATTGGATAGGAAAGCTTTGAAGGTAATGTGAGCGGTCCTGGTATTTGAAAAGCTTGTCTGAAGAGGTGAGTTTTCAGGGAACGCTTGAAGGTTTGAAGACTAGAGGAGAGTCTTATTGTACGTGGTAGGGTACTCCACAAAGTGGGTGCAGCCCAAAGAAAGTCCTGTAATCGTGCATGGGAGCAAGTAATGAGTGTGGATGAGAGACGCAGATCTTGTGAAGAGCGAAGGGGCCGGGTTGGTAGATTTTTTGATATAAGCGAAGAGATGTATTTTGGTGTAGTATGGTTAATAGCCTTGTGTTTGAGTGAAAGTATTTGATATGGAGTACGGTAGAATACAGGTAACCAATGGAGGGACTGACATGGTGGGTCTGCAGACAATGAACGTTCAGCAAGGAATATTAGCCTCTCAGCTGCATTCAGAATGGATTGTAATGGTGAGAGTCTCTTCTTAGTAAGACCGGTAAGAAGACTATTGCAATAATCAATGCGGGAAATAATGAGGGTTTAAGCAGTGTCTTGTGTAAGGTATGATCGTATTTTGGATATGTTTCTTAGATGCATGTAACATGACTTTGAGACATATTGAATGTGGGGAGCAAAGAACAGTTCTGAGCCAAGTATGGCACCTAGGCAGCGAGCTTGTGGTGTAGTCTTGATTGTAGAGTTCTCAACAGTGATAGAAATATCAGGTTGGTAACTGCTATTGGCCGGTGTAAATATAATTTACTCTGTTTTGGAAATATTAAGTTTGAGGTGGCGAAATGACATCCAAGATGAAACGGCAGAGAGGCATTCAGTGACCCGGCCCAATACAGATAGAGACAAATCTGGGGAGGATAGGTAGATTTGAGTATCATCTGCATACAGATGATACTGAAATCCAAAAGAGCTGATTAGTTTCCCAAGAGATGAGGTAACTAATTCAGTTGGAGGACCTAAGACTGAACCTTGCGGTACTCCAACTGAAAGAGGTAGCGAATAGGAGGTGGATTCAGAGAAACGGACACTGAAAGAGCGATTAGATAGGTAGGATAGGAACCAAGAGATGGCCATGTCCTGAAGACCTAGGGATTGCAGTGTTTGTATGAGAAGAGAGTGGTCAACAGTGTCAAAAGCAGCAGAGAGATCTAGAAGAATAAGTAGTGAGTAATGGCTTTTAAACTTCGCAGTGACCAGATCATTCACTACTTTAGTCAGTGCTGTCTCTGTGGAGTGTTGGGAGCAAAAGCCTGATTGATGTGGGTCCAGTAAGTTGTATGAGTTAAGAAAGTGTATGAGGCAAGTTTACGCAAGTTTCTCAAGTAGTTTGGAGAGACATGGGAGCTGAGAGATTAGGCCCCATGTACAGGGGTCAGGTCATGTTGGGGTGTAGTCAGCGGCGTATCTATAATGGAAGCAAAGTGTTCAGTGCACATGGGCGCCTGGGTCCAGGGGGGCACACACCGCACATCCTGCACCCATTTATTGAATACTTACCCCTCTGGAGTCCCGCACCGACGGCAGCAGGGCTGCAAAAATCACTAGTAAAAACTCACAAGGAAAATGGTGTAGTGTCCCAGTGTTTTCTGCATGCACAGTAGGAAAGTCAATAACTGTCAAGGAAAAGAAAATAGAAGACTCTTTCTTGGGCGCACCCTTTGTTTTAAGTATGAAAAAATATAGTTTAAAACATAACTTTTATAAATTTTTCACATGGATATATCCTATTATTAGCACAGTAGGAAAGTCGCCTGGAAATTGCTGCAGTGCACACTGGATTCTGGTACAACGCTAAGGTTCCCTAATGACCTTAGTGCTCAGAGTCCCACTGTGCTACTGGCTGGAGAGTAGGGGGCCCAGGCAGAGACTGCACGGGGGCACCCTCTTCCCTTAAGACGTCCCTGGGTGTATATAGTGTAATATATGTATTATGGTCATGTCCAGTGGTCAGGTCATGTTGGGGGTGTAATGTCCTATATCTGTATAGGGTGTAGTAGATGTATTATGGTCATACCCAGCAGTCAGGTCATGTTGGGGGTGTAATGTCCTATGTCTGTATAGGGTGTAATAGATGTATTATGGTCATACCCAGCGGTCAGGTCATGTTGGAGGTATAGTGTCCTATGTCTGTACAGGGTGTAATAGATGTATTATGGTCATGTCCAGTGGTCAGGTCATGTTGGGGGTATATTGTCCTATGTCTGTATAGGCTGGGTGTAATAGATGTATTATGGTCATGTCCAGTGGTCAGGTCATGTTGGAGGTGTAATGTCCTATGTCTGTATAGGGTGTAATAGATGTATTATGGTCATGTCTAGTGGTCAGGTCATGTTGGGGGTGTAATGTCCTATGTCTGTATAGGGTGTAATAGATGTATTATGGTCATGTCTAGTGGTCAGGTCATGTTGGGGGAAGTGTCCTATGTCTGTATAGGGTGTAATAGGTGTATTATGGTTATGTCCAGTGGTCAGGTCATGTTGGGGTGTAGTGCTCTTTGTCCATATAGGGTGTAATAGATGTATTATGGTCATGTCCAGTGGTCAGGTCATGTTGTGGTGAAGTGTCCTATGTCTGTATAGTGTGTAATAGATATATTATGGTCAGGTCATGTTGGGTGTGTAGTGTCCTATGTCTGTATAGGGTGTAATATATGTATTATGGTTATGTCTAGTGTTCAGGTCATGTTGGGGGTGTAGTGCCTTATGTCTGTATAGGGTGTAATAGATGTATTATGGTCCTGGCCAGTGGTCATGTCATGTTGGAGGTGTAGTGTCCTATATCTGTATAGGGTGTAATAGATGTATTATGTTAATGCCTAATAGTCAGGTTATGTTGGGGGTATAGTGTCCTATGTCTGTATATGGTATAATAGATGTATTATGTTCATGCCTAGTGGTCAGGTCATGTTGGGGGTATAGTGTCCTATGTCTGTATAGGGTGTAATAGATGTATTATGGTCATGTCTAGTGGTCAGGTCATGTTGGGGGAAGTGTCCTATGTCTGTATAGGGTGTAATAGGTGTATTATGGTTATGTCCAGTGGTCAGGTCATGTTGGTGTGTAGTGCTCTTTGTCCATATAGGGTGTAATAGATGTATTATGGTCATGTCTAGTGGTCAGGTCATGTTGGGGGAAGTGTCCTATGTCTGTATAGGGTGTAATAGGTGTATTATGGTTATGTCCAGTGGTCAGGTCATGTTGGGGTGTAGTGCTCTTTGTCCATATAGGGTGTAATAGATGAATTATGGTCATGTCCAGTGGTCAGGTCATGTTGTGGTGAAGTGTCCTATGTCTGTATAGTGTGTAATAGATGTATTATGGTCAGGTCATGTTGGGTGTGTAGTGTCCTATGTCTGTATAGGGTGTAATATATGTATTATGGTTATGTCTAGTGTTCAGGTCATGTTGGGGGTGTAGTGCCTTATGTCTGTATAGGGTGTAATAGATGTATTATGGTCCTGGCCAGTGGTCATGTCATGTTGGAGGTGTAGTGTCCTATATCTGTATAGGGTGTAATAGATGTATTATGTTCATGCCTAGTGGTCAGGTTATGTTGGGGGTATAGTGTCCTATGTCTGTATATGGTGTAATAGATGTATTATGTTCATGCCTAGTGGTCAGGTCATGTTGGGGGTATAGTGTCCTATGTCTGTATAGGGTCCTATGTCTGTATAGGGTAATAGATGTATAATGGCCCCGTCCAGCGGTCAGGTCATGTTGGGTGTGTAGTGTCCTATGTTTGTATACGGTGTAATAGATGTATTATGGTCATGCCTAGCGGTCAGGTCATGTTGGAGGTGTAGTGTCCTATGTCTGTATAGGGTGTAATAGATGTATTATGGTCAGGTCATGTTGGAGGTATAGTGTCCTATGTCTGTACAGGGTGTAATAGATGTATTATGTTCATGCCTAGTGGTCAGGTTATTTTGGGGGTATAGTGTCCTATGTCTGTATAGAGTGTAATAGATGTATAATGGCCCCGTCCAGCGGTCAGGTCATGTTGGGTGTGTAGTGTCCTATGTCTGTATACGGTGTAATAGATGTTTCTCTATCGTCCTAAGTGGATGCTGGGGTTCCTGAAAGGACCATGGGGAATAGCGGCTCCGCAGGAGACAGGGCACAAAAGTAAAGCTTTTACAGGTCAGGTGGTGTGTACTGGCTCCTCCCCCTATGACCCTCCTCCAGACTCCAGTTAGATTTTTGTGCCCGGCCGAGAAGGGTGCAATTCTAGGTGGCTCTCATAAAGAGCTGCTTAGAGAGTTTAGCTTAGGTTTTTTATTTTACAGTGATTCCTGCTGGCAACAGGATCACTGCAACGAGGGACAGAGGGGAGAAGAAGTGAACTCACCTGCGTGCAGGATGGATTGGCTTCTTGGCTACTGGACATGAAGCTCCAGAGGGACGATCACAGGTACAGCCTGGATGGTCACCGGAGCCACGCCGCCGGCCCCCTCACAGATGCTGAAGCAAGAAGAGGTCCAGAATCGGCGGCTGAAGACTCCTGCAGTCTTCTTAAGGTAGCGCACAGCACTGCAGCTGTGCGCCATTTTCCTCTCAGCACACTTCACACGGCAGTCACTGAGGGTGCAGGGCGCTGGGGGGGGAGCGCCCTGGGAGGCAAATGAAAACCTTTAAAAAGGCTAAAAATACCTCACATATAGCCCCAGAGGCTATATGGAGATATTTACCCCTGCCTAAATGTACTAAATAGCGGGAGACGAGCCCGCCGGAAAAGGGGCGGGGCCTATCTCCTCAGCACACGGCGCCATTTTCTGTCACAGCTCCGCTGGTCAGGAAGGCTCCCAGGTCTCTCCCCTGCACTGCACTACAGAAACAGGGTATAACAGAGAGGGGGGGCAAAATAAATGGCTATATATATATTAATATAAAAGCAGCTATAAGGGAGCACTTAATCATAAGGCTATCCCTGTCATATATAGCGCTTTTTGGTGTGTGCTGGCAGACTCTCCCTCTGTCTCCCCAAAGGGCTAGTGGGTCCTGTCTTCGTATAGAGCATTCCCTGTGTGTCTGCTGTGTGTCGGTACGTGTGTGTCGACATGTATGAGGACGTTATTGGTGTGGAGGCGGAGCAATTGCCAAATATGAGGATGTCACCTCCTAGGGGGTCGACACCAGAATGGATGCCTTTATTTGTGGAATTACGGGATAGCGTCAACTCGCTTAAGCAGTCGTTTGCCGACATGAGGCGGCCGGACACTCTATTAGTGCCTGTCCAGGCGCCTCAAACACCGTCAGGGGCTGTAAAACGCCCCTTGCCTCAGTCGGTCGACACAGACCCAGACACAGGCACTGATTCCGGTGGTGAAGGTGACGAATCAACCGTATTTTCCAGTAGGGCCACACGTTATAGGATTTTGGCAATAAAGGAGATGTTACATTTAGCTGATACTACAGGTACCACTAAACAGGGTATTATGTGGGGTGTGAAAAAACTACCAGTAGTTTTTACCGAATCAGAAGAATTAAATGACGTGTGTGATGAAGCGTGGGGTGCCCCGATAAAAAAACTGCTAATTTCAAAGAAGTTATTGGCTTTATACCCTTTCCCGCCAGAGGTTAGGGAGCGCTGGGAAACACCTCCTAGGGTGGACAAAGCGCTAACACGCTTATCAAAACAAGTGGCGTTACCCTCTCCTGAGACGGCCGCACTTAAAGATCCATCAGATAGGAGGATGGAAAATATCCAAAAAGGTATATACACACATGCAGGTGTTATACTACGACCAGCTATTGCGACTGCCTGGATGTGCAGTGCTGGGGTAGTTTGGTCAGAGTCCCTGATCGAAAATATTGATACCCTGGACAGGGACAATATTTTACTGTCGTTAGAACAAATAAAGGATGCATTTCTTTATATGCGTGATGCACAGAGAGATATCTGCACACTGGCATCACGGGTAAGTGCTATGTCCATTTCGGCCAGAAGAGCTTTATGGACACGACAGTGGACAGGTGATGCGTAGAGGAGTTATTTGGGGTCGGTCTATCGGATTTGGTGGCCACGGCTACGGCCGGGAAATCCACCTTTCTACCTCAAGTCACTCTCCAACAGAAAAAGGCACCGACCTTTCAACCGCAGCCCTTTCGTTCCTTTAAAAATAAGAGAGCAAAGGGCTATTCATATCTGCCACGAGGCAGAGGACGAGGGAAGAGACAGCAACAGGCAGCTCCTTCCCAGGAACAGAAGCCCTCCCCGGCTTCTACAAAAGCCTCAGCATGACGCTGGGGCTTCGCAAGCGGACTCGGGGGCGGTAGGCGGTCGTCTCAAAAATTACAGCGCGCAGTGGGCTCACTCGCAGGTAAATCCCTGGATCCTGCAGATAATATCTCAGGGGTACAGGTTGAAATTAGAGACAGAGCCACCTCGCCGTTTCCTGAAGTCTGCTTTACCAACGTCCCCCTCAGAAAGGGAGACGGTTTTGGAAGCCATTCACAAGCTGTATTCTCAGCAGGTGATAGTCAAGGTACCTCTTCTACAACAAGGGAAGGGGTATTATTCCACTCTTTTTGTGGTACCGAAGCCGGATGGCTCAGTAAGGCCTATTCTAAATCTGAAGTCCTTGAACCTGTACATAAAGAAGTTCAAGTTCAAGATGGAGTCACTCAGAGCAGTGATAGCGAACCTGGAAGAAGGGGACTTTATGGTATCCTTGGACATCAAGGATGCGTATCTCCACGTTCCAATTACCCCTCACACCAGGGGTACCTCAGGTTCGTTGTACAAAACTGTCACTATCAGTTTCAGACGCTGCCGTTTGGTTTGTCCACGGCACCTCGGGTCTTTACAAAGGTAATGGCCGAGATAATATTTCTTCTTCGAAGAAAAGGCGTATTAATTATCCCATACTTGGACGATCTCCTAATAAGGGCAAGGTCCAGAGAACAGCTAGAGATGGGTTTAGCACTATCTCAAGAGGTGCTAAAGCAGCACGGATGGATTCTGAATATTCCAAAATCCCAATTAATGCCGACAACTCGTCTGCTGTTCCTGGGGATGATTCTGGACACAGTTCAGAAAAAGGTTTTTCTTCCCGAAGAAAAAGCCAAGGAGTTATCTGACCTGGTCAGGAACCTCCTAAAACCAGGAAAGGTGTCTGTACATCAATGCACAAGAGTCCTGGGAAAAAATGGTAGCTTCTTACGAAGCAATCCCTTTCGGCAGATTCCATGCAAAGGGAGCTGCTGGACAAATGGTCAGGGTCGCATCTTCAGATGCACCTGCGGATAACCCTGTCGCCGAGGACAAGGGTATCCCTTCTGTGGTGGTTGCAGGAGGCTCATCTATTGGAGGGCCGCAGATTCGGCATGCAGGATTGGATCCTGGTGACCACGGATGCCAGCCTGAGAGGCTGGGGAGCAGTCACACAGGGAAAAAATTTCCAGGGAGTGTGGTCGAGCCTGAAAAAGTCTCTTCACATAAGCATTCTGGAACTAAGAGCAATCTACAATGCTCTAAGCCAGGCGGAACCTCTGCTTCAAGGAAGACCGGTGTTGATCCAGTCGGACAACATCACGGCAGTCGCCCATGTAAACAGACAGGGCGGCACAAGAAGCAGGAGGGCAATGGCAGAAGCTGCCAGGATCCTTCGCTGGGCGGAGAATCACGTGATAGCACTGTCAGCAGTATTCATCCCGGGCGTGGACAACTGGGAAGCAGACTTCCTCAGCAGACACGACCTTCACCCGGGAGAGTGGGGACTTCATCCAGAAGTTTTCCACATGCTATTAAACCGTTGGGTAAAACCAATGGTGGACATGATGGCGTCTCGCCTCAACAAAACACTGGACAGGTATTGCGCCAGGTCAAGAGATCCGCAGGCAATAGCTGTGGACGCGCTGGTAACACCTTGGGTGTACCAGTCGGTATATGTGTTTCCTCCTCTGCCTCTCATACCAAAGGTATTGAGGATTATACGGCAAAGAGGAGTAAGACTAGTGGCTCCGGATTGGCCAAGAAGGACTTGGTACCCGGAACTTCAAGAGATGGTCACGGACGATCCGTGGCCTCTACTTCTGAGAAGGGACCTGCTTCAGCAGGGTCCTTGTCTTTTTCAAGACTTACCGCGGCTGCGTTTGACGGCATGGCGTTTGAATGCCAGATCCTAAAAGGAAAAGGCATTCCAGAAGAAGTCATTCCTACCTTGATAAAGGCAAGGTAGGAAGTCACCGCGAAGCTTTATCGCCGTATTGGGCGAAAATATGTTGCGTGGTGCGAGCAGCGGAGTGCTCCGATGGAGGAATTTCAACTGGGTCGTTTTCCTACATTTCCTGCAATCAGGATTGTCTTTGGGTCTCAAATTGGGATCTATTAAGGTTCAAATTTCGGCCCTATCAATATTCTTCCAAAAAGAATTGGCCTCGGTCCCTGAGGTCCAGATTTTTATCAAAGGAGTACTGCATATACAGCCTCCTGTGGTGCCTAAGGTGGCACCGTGGGATCTAAATGTAGTTTTAGATTTCCTCAAATCCAATTGGTTTGAACCACTAAAGAATGTGGATTTGAAATATCTCACATGGAAAGTGACTATGTTACTGGCCCTGGCTTCGGCCGGGAGAGTATCTGAACTGGCGGCTTTGTTTTATAAAAGCACTTATTTAATTTTCCATTCGACATAGGGCAGAGCTGCGGACGCGTCCGCATTTTCTCCCTAAGGTGGTATCAGCGTTTCACCTGAACCAGCCTATTGTAGTGCCTGCGGCTACAGACGACTTGAAGGACTCCAAGTTGTTGGACGTTGTCAGAGCCTTAAAAATATACATTTAAAGGACGGCTGGAGTCAGAAAATCTGACTCGCTGTTTATACTGTATGCACCCAACAAGTTGGGTGCACCTGCTTCTAAGCAGTCGATTGCTCGTTGGATTTGTAACAAAATTCAACTTGTACATTCTGTGGCAGGCCTGCCACAGCCTAAATCTGTTAAGGCCCATTCCGCAAGGAAGGTGGGCTCATCTTGGGCGGCTGCCCGAGGGGTCTCGGCATTACAACTCTGCCGAGCAGCTACGTGGTCAGGGGAGAACACGTTTGTAAATTTTTGCAAATTTGATACCCTGGCAAAGGAGGACCTGGAGTTCTCTCATTCGGTGCTGCAGAGTCATCCGCACTCTCCCGCCCGTTTGGGAGCTTTGGTATAATCCCCATGGTCCTTTCAGGAACCCCAGCATCCACTTAGGACGATAGAGAAAATAAGAATTTACTTACCGATAATTCTATTTCTCGGAGTCCGTAGTGGATGCTGGGCGCCCATCCCAAGTGCGGATTATCTGCAATACTTGTACATAGTTATTGTTAACTAATTCGGGTTATTGTTTAGGAAGCCATCTTTCAGAGGCTCCTCTGTTATCATACTGTTAACTGGGTTTAGATCACAAGTTGTACGGTGTGATTGGTGTGGCTGGTATGAGTCTTACCCGGGATTCAAAATCCTCCCTTATTGTGTACGCTCGTCCGGGCACAGTACCTAACTGGAGTCTGGAGGAGGGTCATAGGGGGAGGAGCCAGTACACACCACCTGACCTGTAAAAGCTTTACTTTTGTGCCCTGTCTCCTGCGGAGCCGCTATTCCCCATGGTCCTTTCAGGAACCCCAGCATCCACTACGGACTCCGAGAAATAGAATTATCGGTAAGTAAATTCTTATTATTATGGTCATGCCTAGTGGTCAGGTTATGTTGGGGGTATAGTGTCCTATGTCTGTATAGAGTGTAATAGATGTATTATGCTCATGGCCAGTGGTCAGTTCATGTTGGGGGTATAGTGTCCTATGTCTGTATAGGGTAATAGATGTATTATGGTCAGGTCATGTTGGAGGTATAGTGTCCTATGTCTGTATAGGGTGTAATAGATGTATTATGATCATGTCCAGGGGTCAGGTCATGTTGGGGGTATAGTGTCCTATGTCTGTATAGGCTGGGTGTAATAGATGTATTATGATCATGGCCAGTGGTCAGGTCATGTTGGAGGTGTAGTGTCCTATGTCTGTACAGGGTGTAATAGATGTATTATGTTCATGCCTAGTGGTCAGTTTATGTTGGGGGTATAGTGTCCTATGTCTGTATATGGTGTAATAGATGTATTATGTTCATGCCTAGTGGTCAGGTCATGTTGGGGGTATAGTGTCCTATGTCTGTATAGGGTAATAGATGTATTATGTTCATGTCTAGTGGTCAGGTTATGTTGGGGGTATAGTGTCCTATGTCTGTATATGGTGTAATAGATGTATTATGTTCATGCCTAGTGGTCAGGTCATGTTGGGGGTATAGTGTCCTATGTCTGTATAGGGTAATAGATGTATAATGGCCCCGTCCAGCGGTCAGGTCATGTTGGGTGTGTAGTGTCCCATGTGTGTATACGGTGTAATAGATGTATTATGGTCATGCCTAGCGGTCAGGTCATGTTGGAGGTGTAGTGTCCTATGTCTGTATAGGGTGTAATAGATGTATTATGGTCAGGTCATGTTGGAGGTATAGTGTCCTATGTCTGTACAGGGTGTAATAGATGTATTATGTTCATGCCTAGTGGTCAGGTTATGTTGGGGGTATAGTGTCCTATGTCTGTATATGGTGTAATAGATGTATTATGTTCATGCCTAGTGGTCAGGTTATGTTGGGGGTATAGTGTCCTATGTCTGTATAGGGTAATAGATGTATTATGTTCATGTCTAGTGGTCAGGTTATGCTGGGGGTATAGTGTCCTATGTCTGTATAGGGTAATATATGTATAATGGCCCCGTCCAGCGGTCAGGTCATGTTGGAGGTGTAGCGTCCTATGTCTGTATAGGGTGTAATAGATGTATTATGGTCATGACCAGTGGTCAGGTCATGTTGGAGGTGTAGTGTCCTATGTCTGTATATGGTGTAATAGATGTATTATGTTCATGCCTAGTGGTCAGGTCATGTTGGGGGTATAGTGTCCTATGTCTGTATAGGGTAATAGATGTATAATGGCCCCGTCCAGCGGTCAGGTCATGTTGGAGGTGTAGTGTCCTATGTCTGTATAGGGTGTAATAGATGTATTATGGTCATGTCCAGTGGTCAGGTCATGTTGGGGGTGTAATGTCCTATGTCTGTATAGGGTGTAATAGATGTATTATGGTCATGTCTAGTGGTCAGGTCATGTTGGGGTTGTAGTGTCCTATGTCTGTATAGGGTGTAATAGATGTATTATGATCATGGCCCTCATTCCGAGTTGATCGCACCAAGCAACTTTTTGCTGCTGGTGCGATCAACTAATCTCCGCCTATGGGGGAGTGTATTTTAGCATAGCAGGGCTGCGTTCGCTTGTGCAGCCCTGCTATTCTAAAAAAGTTTCACTCAAAACAAGACCAGCCCTGGACATACTTACCCTGTGCGACCGATCGAGCGATGATGGGGCCGGCTTTGACGACACACCTCCGCCCTCCGTTTGCCTGGACACACCTGCCTTTTGCTTACCACTCTCCGAAAACGGCAGCAAACGGTAAGTTGACACCCCAGAATGCCCACTTGCTGTCCATCTTTCTTCTCTGTCAGCGTCGTTGCCCGGCGATAGAGCAATGACACGCGTGCGCAATGCGCACACCGCGCATGAGCATTCCAGACCCATTCGCACCGCAGCGAAGAACAGATGTGTTATGGTCATGTCCAGGGGTTAGGTCATGTTGGAGGTGTAGTGTCCTATGTCTGTACAGGGTGTAATAGATGTATTATGGTCATGGCTAGTGGTCAGGT
The DNA here is from genome assembly GCF_028390025.1 of Pseudophryne corroboree. Classification (NCBI taxonomy): domain Eukaryota; kingdom Metazoa; phylum Chordata; class Amphibia; order Anura; family Myobatrachidae; genus Pseudophryne; species Pseudophryne corroboree. The sequence continues at coordinate 61,475,155 of NC_086444.1, read as the reverse complement.
CATGTTGGGGGTGTAGTGACCTATGTCTGTATAGGGTGTAATAGATGTATTATGGTCATGTCCAGGGGTCAGGTCATGTTGGGGGTGTAGTGACCTATGTCTGTATAAGGTGTAATAGATGTATTATGGTTAAGTCCAGTGGTCAGGTCATGTTGGGGTGTAATGTTCTATGTCTGTATAGGGTGTAATAAATGTCATGGCTAGTGGACAGGATATGTTGGGGGATGTAGTGCCCCATGTCCGTATAGGGTGTAATAGATGTATTATGGTCAAGTCATGTTGGGGGTGTAGTGTCCTACAGTATGTCTGTATAGGGTGTAATAGATGTATTATGGTCATGTCCAGTGGTCAGGTTATGTTGGGGGTGTAGTGTCCTATGTCTGTATAGGCTGGGTGTAATAGATGTATTATGGTCATGTCCAGTGGTCAGGTCATGTTGGGGGTGTAGTGCCCTATGTCTGTTTAGAGCGTAATAGAAGTGTAATAATGGTCATGTCCAGTGGTCAGGTGAGGCACAAAAATGTTAGGGACACATAAAAAAGAAGGATATTTTTGTGCATTTGGCCAGTACACTTTCAGGAACACTTTCAAAAACAAATCGTTACTGCTCAGAAATGACAGAGAGCCGGGAACTGTGCGCGCTGCATAAATGTTTTACGCATTGAATAGTAAACTCATCTGCTAGAATTGTGAGAGAAGGGATCATTCTGCGGAGCAAACACCTATAATAAGCTAAGTAAATGCAAAAAGGGGCTCATTTCACACACAGAAGAACCCCATTTCCTCCCCTGTCTGCCCTGCGCATGGAGATTGGAAAAGCTGCTTTGTAGTCTGTAATGAGATTACTCAGAGCAGCCATTCCATCTCGGCCTCCGTGTTTCCATACAGTGGCGTGTTTGCACTAACTGACGTGTGTCACAGCAGCCAGCGCACATTGTGATTGCTTAGCAGGCTGTCACAGAAAGATCAGAGTTGAAGTCAGGTTTAATTGCAGGCCTGTCATATTTTGTGCTCTTGGTATGTAATAGACCATACGTTGCTTTTGTACTTCGGGATGTTGGCAACATGAAAAATAATCGTGAAAATAAATCAACCCGCACCTGAGAAAAATGGGATAAAAGTATTAATGTGACATGACGCTCATGTGACATGCAGAACACAATGGCCCTCATTCCGAGTTGTTCGCTCGCAATGCGATTTTAGCAGTATTGCACACGCTAAGCCGCCGCCTACTGGGAGTGAATCTTAGCTTCTTAAAATTGCGAACGAAAGATTCTCAATATTGCGATTACACATCTCGTAGCAGTTTCAGAGTAGCTTCAGACTTACTCGGCATCTGCGATCAGTTCAGTGCTTATCGTTCCTGGTTTGACGTCACAAACACACCCAGCGTTCGCCCAGACACTCCTCCGTTTCTCCAGCCACTCCCGCGTTTTTTCCGGAAACGGTAGCGTTTTTTCCCACACGCCCATAAAACGGCCTGTTTCCGCCCAGTAACACCCATTTCCTGTCAATCACACTACGATCGCCTGAGCGAAGAAAAAGCGGTGAGTAAAAATCCAAACTTCATAGCAAATTTACTTGGCGCAGTCGCAGTGCGGACATTGCGCATGCGCACTAAGCGGAAAAACGCTGCGATGCGAAGAAATTTTCCGAGCGAACGACTCGGAATGACCTCCAATGTGCGTGTTTGATTGTCTGACACAATGTCATGTTCTGTGTCTCTTACATTTAGGTAAATAACTCGGGCTAGCCCAGTTATCTCATAAAGACAAACATTAGCTCATTTCCTTATACACTGCGGCTCAAGGGCCCGATTCAGACCTGATCGATGTTGTGCGATTTCGCAAGGCTCACGGTTATCGATCGATTGCGCATGTGTACGGATCGTAATGCGCAGGCGAGAGGCCAAACTGCGAAAAATCCAGCGTCTTTTTTGATCGCTAGGCGTACGCAAGTTGATTGACAGGAAGCGGACACTTGAGGGTGGTAACTGGTGTTTTCTGGGAGTGTCAGGAAAAACACAGACGATCACAAGCGTTTTCAGGGAGTGTGTGTGACGTCAACTTCGTCCCCGATCAGCCTGATTCTTTCACACTGTAGGAGTAAGTCCTGGGCTGCGCACAGACTGCACTGACTGAAAAAATCATTAGATGGTGAGTGAGTTGCGAACAGATTTGCAGCTGACCGGCGTTCGTAGAGATTTTGGCGCGGCGTACGCAGACTTGCACGGGGCAGGTATTCACTCTGTCTGGGCGCAGACTATCTGATCGCAAACCTCTGCATATTCGCAGAAGAGCGAACAGGCCTGAATTACCCGCCAAGCAGCACCAAATAGCAACTGTCATCACGCCAGGTCCTGTTGCTCAAAATGTGCACTTTATTTACATGAGTGAAACAAATAGAAGTGACAAAACTGCATTGCTAGCATACACAGACCACTAGGGCTTGCGGCATTTGTACATCTGTGTGCAAATGAGTCTAAATCTGTGTAAAATGGTCTCTGATGTGGCAGTCGCAGCTTTACCTCATGCCAAGTCCTGCTGCTTCCTCTGCGGCTTTGTACAGGGGTTATACCAATTCCTGTGCAGTTAAAGTCACAGCCTGGCCGTCTTTGCCACACTGTAAGTGGTGTTTCGCGGCTTATGCAATGTGTCTCAGGGGTCTGTTTACTAAGCCTTGGATGGAGATAAAGTCGTTGGACATAAAGTACCAGCCAATCAGCTCCTAACTTCCATGCCACAGACTGTGGGGCAGATGTATTAACCTGGATAAGGCATAAAGAAGTTATAAACCAGTGATAAATGCAAGGTGATACACGCACCAGCCAATCAGCTCCAATATGTAAATTAACAGTTAGGAGCTGATTGGCTGCTGCGTGTATCACCTTGCATTTATCACTGGTTTATCACTTCCGATTGCCATCTCCAGGTTAATACATCTGCCCCAGTGTTTGAAAAATGACAGTTAGGAGCTGATTGGCTGGCACTTTATATCCAGCGACTTTATCTCCATCCAAGTCTTAGTAAATAGACCCTTCAGTTGCAAAATTTTAAGATAAACTCAGTATGCTACACCTCTATCAGTTGCTCCGGTCATCTCACATACTGTATGAGGACACGTCTGTATATACAGGATATGTTACCATTATGGACCAATATTCGGCCTGTCAATTCATTAGTAGAGACAAGCTAAATTGTGAAAATTTTTTAGATTTTGTTGTAACATTGATAGTAAAAGTTTCATTATGAAGTGTGCAAAAACATAGGTAAAAATCATCTGAAGGTGGCACCTCTTTGCATTTGTTAAATTTAAAAAAACAACATTTTTATTATTTTTTTTTAAAAATTACATTGTTAAATGTCTGCTAATGGCGTGTGTTAATTTTTATGCTTTAATTCATCAAAAAATTACTGTTTTGCATTTCCGAAGGTAAAATTTTGCTCTGAGAGTCTGTGATCACTATCTCAGACTTCTACTAAATGATCAGTGTAGGATTCTGTTTCAGAACTTGTCTTTCTTTTGTAGTCCTGCCTAGATGGCATCTTCATTTTATAATCTCTTAATCCCCTGTGGAAATATTTACTGCAGATGCACATTACTTTTTACTCACCAGCCCCCTCTTTCCCCAACTAGCAGAACTGCAGTCCTTAAGTAGAGGGAGGGGGATGGGTGAGTAATACAGTATATTAGTAAATTACTGATCATTTCCTTTAATTTACTCCTTTTGCATTGATATGTATTTATTCATCTTTACACACAAGGGAGAACCTGTTTGTAACAGGAACATAGAATGCAATTTGTATAAATTGACATATAAAATAGAATCTCACATACAGTTTTTTCTCTTTCAGTACCGAGTGCAATGCCCCAGAATGTGTCCTTAGAAGTGGTGAATTCAAGGGTAAGTCTCTTCACTTGCAAATCGCCGCAATGTAAGTTTTTCTGTTTATCTCTAAACTATTTAACTACATGACCCTTAGATGACTTTTACTCAATGAAAACTGCTATCAGAGAGCAAACACATTTCCTTGGGTTTATTAAATTATGTTATTAATATTTCTGGATTAATTAAACTTGTGGAAAAGTAACAGTGCACCTAAAACGGCAGAATCGCACCGGTGGCAAACTGCCCTTTTGTTTTCTCCTTCCTTTTGTTCAATTTTGCCTGGGCTCAAGCAGCAAATGCGGGGAGACAGTTACATATGGACCTGAAAAGTACAGCCATTTCTAATGAAATTTACAAACGACTGCCAATTATGACCTGCAGGTGGCAGTGCAGAGCAATTCCATTTAAACTGTATGGCGATTATTTAATACAATTTGTAGACTATACATGGCTAGTATTCATATACTTGTGTGTTATAATAAGAATTTACTTACCGATAATTCTATTTCTCGTAGTCCGTAGTGGATGCTGGGGACTCCGTCAGGACCATGGGGAATAGCGGGCTCCGCAGGAGACAGGGCACATCTAAAAAGCTTTTTAGGTCACATGGTGTGTACTGGCTCCTCCCCCTATGACCCTCCTCCAAGCCTCAGTTAGGTACTGTGCCCGGACGAGCGTACACAATAAGGAAGGATCTTGAATCCCGGGTAAGACTCATACCAGCCACACCAATCACACCGTACAACTTGTGATCTGAACCCAGTTAACAGTATGATAACAAAACGAAGTAGCCTCCGAAAAGATGGCTCACAACAATAGTAATAACCCGATTTTTGTAACAATAACTATGTACAAGCATTGCAGACAATCCGCACTTGGGATGGGCGCCCAGCATCCACTACGGACTACGAGAAATAGAATTATCGGTAAGTAAATTCTTATTTTCTCTAACGTCCTAGTGGATGCTGGGGACTCCGTCAGGACCATGGGGATTATACCAAAGCTCCCAAACGGGCGGGAGAGTGCGGATGACTCTGCAGCACCGAATGAGAGAACTCCAGGTCCTCCTTAGCCAGAGTATCAAAATTTGTAAAATTTTACAAACGTGTTCTCCCCTGACCACGTAGCTGCTCGGCAAAGTTGTAATGCCGAGACTCCTCGGGCAGCCGCCCAGGATGAGCCCACCTTCCTTGTGGAATGGGCATCTACATATTACGTCTGTGGCAGGCCTGCCACAGAATGTGCAAGCTGAATTGTACTACAAATCCAGCGTGCAATAGACTGCTTAGAAGCATGAGCACCCAGCTTGTTGGGTGTATACAGTATAAACAGCAAGTCAGACTTTCTGACTCCAGCCGTCCTAACTATATATATATATATATATATATATATATATTTTTAGGGCCCTGACCACGTCTAGTAACTTGGAGTCCTCCAAGTCCCTAGCAGCCGCAGGCACCACAAGAGGTTGTTTCAGGTGAAAACGCTGACACCCCTTTATGAAGAAACTGGAGACGAGTCCCAGTTCTGTCCTGTTCAAATGGAAAATTTTAATATGGGCTTTTGTAAGACAAAGCCGCCCATTCTGACAATCGCCTGGCCGAGGCCAGGGCTAACAACATGGTCACTTCCCATGTGAGATATTTGTCAACAGCATGGTCACTTTCCATGTGAGATATTTCACATCCACAGATTTGAGCGGTTCAAACCAATATGATTTTAAGAAATCCCAACACTATGTTGAGATCTCACGGTGCCCCTAGGGGCACAAAAAAGCTGTATATGCAATACATCCTTTACAATCTGGACTTCAGGAACTGAAGTCAATTCTTTCTGGAAGAAAATCTACAGGGCCGAAATTTAAATGTTAATGAACCCCAATTTGAGGTCCAAAACACTCCTGTTTTCAGGAAGTGTAGAAATCGACCTAGTTGAATTTCCGTCGTGGAGCCTTCCTGGCCTCACCCACGCAACATATTTTCACCACATGTGGTGATGACGTTGTGCGGTCACCTCCTTCCTGGCTTTGACCAGGGTAGGTATGACCTCTTATGGAATGCCTTTTCCCCTCAGGATCCGGCATTCAACCGCCATGCCGTCAAACGCAGCCGCGGTAAGTCTTGGAATAGACATGGTACTTGCTGAATCAAGTCCCTTCTTAGCTCCCCAGGCCCTTAGTCCTCTGTGAGCATTTCTTGAAGTTCCGGGTACCAAGTCCCTCTTGGCCAATCCGGAGCCACTAGTATAGTTCATACTCCTCTATGTCTTATAATTCTCAATACCCTGGTTATGAGAAACAGAGGAGGGAACACATACACAGACTGGTACACCCACGGTGTTACCAGAACATCCACAGCTATCGCCTGAAGGTCTCATGACCTGGCGGAATACCTGTCCCGTTTTTTGTTCGGGCGGGACGCCATCATGTCCACCTTTGGTCTTTGCCAACGGTCCACAATCATGTTGAAAAAAAAAAACTTCCCTATGAAGTTTCCACTCTCCCGGGTGGAGGTCATGCCTGCTGAGGAAGTCTGCTTCCCAGTCGTCCACTCCCGGAAAGAACACTGCTGACAGTGCTATCACATGATTTTCCGCCTAGCGAAAAATCCTTGCAGTTTTCACTGCCCTCCTGCTTCTTGTGCCGCCCTTCTGTTTACGTGGGCGACTGCCGTGATGTTATCCCACTGGATCAATACCGGCTGACCTTGAAGCAGAGGTCTAGCTAAGTTTAGAGCATTATAAATTTGCTCTAAGCTTATTTATGCGGAGAGAATTCTCCAGACTTAATCACACTTCCCTGGAAATTTTTTCCCTGTGTGACTGTTCCCCAGCCTCTCAGGCTGGCCTCCGTGGTCACCGGCATCCAATCCTGAATGCCGAATCTGCGGCCCTCTAGAAGATGAGCACTCTGTAATCACCACAGGAGAGACACCCTTTTCCTTGGATATAGGGTTATCCGCTGATGCATCTGAGGATGCGATCCGGACCATTTGTCCAGCAGATCCCACTGAAGAGTTCTTGCGGGAAATCTGCCGAATGGAATTGCTTCGTAATAAGCCACCATTTTTACCAGGACTCTTGTGCAATGATGCACTGACACTTTTCCTGGTTTTAGGAGGATCCCGATTAGCTCGGATAACTCCCTGGTTTTCTCCACTGGGAGAAACACGTTTTTCTGGACTGTGTCCAGAATCTTCCCTAGGAACAGTAGACGTGTCGTCGGAAAAAGCTGCGATTTTGGAATATTTAGAATCCACTCGTGCTGTCGTAGAACTACTTAAGATAGTGCTACTCCGACCTCCAACTGTTCTCTGGACCTTGCCCTTATCAGGAAAGCGTCCATGTTTCTTTTAAGAAAAATCATCATTCCGGCCATTACCTTGGTAAAGACCCGGGGCGCCGTGGACAATCCAAACGGCAGCGTCTGAACTGATAGTGACAGTTCTGTACCAGGAACCTGAAGTACCCTTGGTGAGAAGGGCAAATTTGGACCTGTAGGTAAACGTCCCTGATATCCAGTGACATCATATCGTCCCCTTCTTCCTGGTTCGCTATCACTGCTCCGAGTGACTCCATCTTGATTTGAACGCTTGTATGTAAGTGTTCAAATATTTCAGATCTCACCGAGCCGGTTGGCTTCAGTACCACAATATAGTGTGGAATACTACCCCCTTCCTTGTTGTAAGAAGGGTACTTTGATTATCACCTGCTGGGAATACAGCCTGTGAATTGTGTGAGGGGGAGACGTCTCGAATTTCCAATGTACACCTGGGATATTACATGTAGGATCCCGGAGTTCCCTTGCGAGTGTTGCTGAAACTCTTGAGATGACCCCCTACCGCACCTGAGTCCGCTTGTACGGCCCCAGCGTTATGCTGCGGACTTGGCAGAAGCCGTGAGGAGCTTCTGTTCCTGGGAATGAGCTGCTTGCTGCAGTCTTCTTCCCTTTCCTCTCCCCCTGGGCAGATATGACTGGCCTTCGCCCGCCTGCCCGTATGGGGACGAAAGGACTGAGACTGAAAAGACTGTGTCCTTTTCTGCCAATATGTGACTCGGGGTAACAAAAGGTGGATTTTTCAGCTGTTGCCATGGCCACCAGGTCCAATGGACCTCCCCTTTATACGGCAATACTTCCATATGCCGTCTGGAATCTGCCTCACCTGACCACTGTCGTGTCTTCGTCTGGCAGATATGTACATCACATTTACTCTTGATGCCAGAATGCAAATATGTCTCTGCGCATCACACATATATAGAAATGCATCCTTAAAATGCTCTATAGACAATAAAATCCTGTCCCTGTCAAGGGTATCAAAATTTTCAGTCAGGAAATCCGACCAAGCCCCCTCAGCGCTGCACATCCAGGCTGAGGCGATTGCTGGTCGTAGTATAACACCAGTATGTGTGTATATACTGTTATGATATTTTTCAGCTTCCTATCAGCTGGCTCCTTGAGGGCGGCCGTATCTGGAAACGGTAACGCCATGTTTTTTTATAAGCGTGTGAGCGCCTTGTCCACCCTAAGGTGTGTTTTCCAACTCGCCCTTACTACTGGCGGGAAAAAGGGTATACCGCCCATAACTTTCTGTCGGAGGAACCCCACGTATCATCACACACTTCATTTAATTTATCTGATTCAGGCAAAACTACAAGTAGTTTATTCCCACCCTACAAAATACCCTTATTTGTGGTACTTGTGGTATCAGAAATACGTAACACCTCCTTCATTGCCCTTAACATGTAACTTGTGGCCCTAAAGGAAAAATACGTTTGTTTCTTCACCGTCGACACTGGGGTCAGTGTCCGTGTCAGTGTCTGTCGACCGACTGAGGTAAATGGGCGTTTTTACAAGCCCCTGACGGTGTCTGAGACGCCTGGACCGATACTAATTTGTCCGCCGGCTGTCTCATGTCGTCAACCGGCTTGCAGCGTGTTGACATTATCACGTAATTCCATAAGTAAGCCATCCATTCTGGTGTCGACTCCCTAGAGAGTGACATCACCATTACAGGCAATTTTCTCCGTCTCCTCACCAACATTTTCCTCATACATGTCGACACACACGTACCGACCTACAGCACACACATACAGGGAATGCTCTGATAGAGGACAGGACCCACTAGCCCTTTGGGGAGACAGAGGGAGAGTTTGCCAGCACACACCAAAAGCGCCATAATGTATATAACAACCCTAGAAGGTGTTGTTTCTATATATGGGCTCTTAATATATAATTATATCGCCAATTTATGCCCCCCTTCTCTTTAACCCTGTTTCTGTAGTGCAGGGGAGAGTGGGAGCCTTCCTCACCAGCGGAGCTGGTCAGGAAAATGGCGCTGAGTGCTGAGGAGAATAAGCTCCGCCCCTTTCACGGCGGGCTTTTCTCCCGGTTATTAGGAAAACTGGCCTGGGTTAAATACATACATATAGCCTTAATGGCTATATGTGATGTATTTATTTGCCAAATAGGTATTTATATTGCTGCCCAGGGCGCCCCCAGCAGCGCCCTGCACCCTCCGTGACCGTGTCAGTGAGCCGTGTAGCAACAATGGCGCACAGCTGCAGTGCTGTGCGCTACCTCTCTGAAGACTGTGAAGTCTTCTGCCGCCTGTTTCCGGACCTCCCTTCCGCCGTCTTTCTTCAGCGTCTGTAAGGGGGATCGGCGGCGCGGCTCCGGGACGAACCCCAGGCTGACCTGTGTTCCGACTCCCTCTGGAGCTCAGTGTCCAGTAGCCTAAAACTTCAATCCTCCTGCACGCAGGTGAGTTGCAAGTCTCTCCCCTAAGTCCCTCGTTGCAGTGATCCTGTCGCCAGCAGGAATCACTGATTAGAAACCTAAAAAAAAACTTTACTAAACAGCTCCTTAAGAGAGCCATCCAGTTTGCACCCTTCTCGGACGGGCACAAAAACCTAACTGAGGCTTGGAGGAGGGTCATAGGGGGAGGAGCCAGTACACACCATGTGACCTAAAAAGCTTTTTAGATGTGCCCTGTCTCCTGCGGAGCCCGCTATTCCCCATGGTCCTGACGGAGTCCCCAGCATCCACTAGGACGTTAGAGAAATGTATATATGTGTACTGTGGAGTTTATTCTGAATTGGGCATTTCTTTTGCACGGATGCAAATAGTAAGTTTTAGCATGGGCAGTTGCAAATGTATGCATTTTTGCCAATCTCCATCCTATTCTGAGTTGGACTAAACTTGGCCCGACCTGTCTTTCTGTGAAATGGGCATTTAGAGGTGGGTGTCTGTGCGGTGACAATACAACAGTCTAAATTGTTCTGCCTTGGAAACTTGATTTAGCATAAGGTAGTTCTGGCATCTGCTGCATCACACATCTCAGCGTGATGCAAACTGTAATTAAACATACAATGAAGACTTTAAAAAGATTACATTTTTTTGACACTTTCTAATGCATTGTTTCTACAAAACTTATACATGGAAAAAAAAAATGACATTATTACAGAATACTTTGCTATGTTACCCAACCACTGTATAGCAATGTATCTCTCACCCATTGAACATTCCTTGCTTGAAGAGTCACAATGAGCTCTACAAAATACAGTCTAAGCTCCAGTATTCTTAGCAAGAATGAAGATTCGGCATTACGTTCTCTTAAAAGGAAAAATGAAATATTTACACACAGTTAGATGATCCTCTTAAGGTTTAAGACAAAACAAAAATCCGGCTCTTTCCCTAAGAGAATAATCTCTCAAGAAATCATCATGTTATATTAGGAAACTGCAAGTAGGGTCGGACATTTATGGAAATTTCCTGTGCAAATACATTTACTGTATAAAATAAATTTATTCTGCGCTATGAGGTGTATGAAGCTGCTCAGTAACGTTTGAAAGCTACAATAGTTGAAAACTAGCACTAAAAAAATGGTGTATACAGATGAAGCCTTGGTCATCTAGCCTTCCCTGCTGCACCTAGGTGCACCAAGGTTTATTAGCATAAGCCTTTCATCTATTGTTCTCAGCTGCAATACAATACAGAGAGAACAATTCAGCAGGGGATTAAGGGGGTCATTCCGAGTTGATCGTGCGATCAACTAGACGCCGCCTATGGGGGAGTGTATTTCTGCATTACAGGGCTGCGATCGCTTGTTCAGCCCTGCTATGCCAAAAAAGTTTTGTGTAGAAGTAGACCAGGGTAAGAGTTTTTTACCCCGTGCAATCGATCCAGCGATGCAGGTCCCGGAATTGACGTCAGACATCCGCCTTTCAAATGCCTGGACATGCCTGCGTTCGTCGAACCACTCCCAGAAAACGGTCAACTGACGCCCCGGAATGCCTTCCTCCTGTCAAACTTCTTGCGGTCGCCTCTGCGACCGCTTTCTTCGTTCGCGGCATCGCTGCCTGGCGAATGACGCGTCTGCACAATGCAGCCGCCGCGCATGCGCGTTTCTGACCCGATCGCACGGCTGCGAAGAAGTGCAGCGTGCGATCGGGTCGGAATGACCCCCTAAAGCCATTACAGCAGGGGATTAAGTCCGACAGCACTGGCTCGGATAATCCTATTAAAGGGCTAGATAAGCAGGGCTCCATCTGTAGTATACTGTAAATGTATATAGGCACTACAAAAACATTGGTGATATATCTGCATTCATTTTGCTAGAATGAAAACATAAAATGTGCGGCTAATTGCCCGCTGTGGGTTATATCTCCAATTTACATTTTCCAGTCAAAATATCCAGGCATAGTCAGCCACCAGCTGTTGTCACTACAGATGGAGTGGAATTTATTGCCTTTGTTGGAATGTTGATTTTGTTTCACATAAATATCTCACATTTAAGGTGGGTACACACTAGGCGATGTGCTCTATGAGCAACGTGGCCTAGTGTTTCCCCATCCCGGGCCGGGGGCGGTCGTCGGCCGGACAAACACACTGAGCGATATGACGTTCCTATCGCAGTATCTGTAATGACATATCAGAAGGTATTTAAGTGTCGCAAGCTGTACAAATAAACAATACACAGGACGTACTGTAGTGAGGGCACAGGTTCAGCGTCAGGTGTCAGCATGTTGCCCCTCTCTGTATTAAATAATACAGCTGATATAATGTCATTCTTATTATGGTGAATATCCACATAAACTTTATTTCATTCTTGAGTAGAACAAATGAATGTGCTTTGTTGTCTCTAATATTATAATTGTTGCTACAGTAGATTATTGGAGCACCCTTCCCAATATTTTACCCGGGAGATGATAAAGGGGGCGGTGCAAAATGTGTGGTGCCGTTAATCATGTCATAACAGCTCCTCCCCTCGTCATACAGTGACGCAATTTGTAGCACCTTGGTGCAGGGTGCGGGGCCACTGTCATGCAATACACTGCAAATTCTGCCAATTGGGCCCCTGGACACCCCTATTTTCTGATGAAGCGGCTAGATGTATGGTGGGCTGCCTTACTGTCTTCAGAATTTGAGAGAAGTTCCCGAAATTCAGGAGTATCCCAACATTCTGTGAAAGTATGCAGGCGTGCCCCTTCCAGGGCCGTATCTAACTGTGGGCAGCACCGTGGCAACCCATGGTCCCTGCATCTGGCTAACAGGGTCCCTGGAAAGGCTCCCTGCAGCCGTATTGCTGCTGAAGTACCGCCCGGATCTTCCAGGCAATGCACACTGCAGCCTGTAGTACCAGTCCAGAACACCCCACCACCACCACCATCATCCTGGGCATCCTGCCAGCTGGCGGCCCCGTCCACTATCATGACATCATGCGCTCAGGGGGGGCGAGGCTCATGCAGGGAGCCACGATGCCCTGTTAAGGCGCTGCCCCTTCTGCAAGGTACAAAATGATCTGCTCCAGAGCTTCCCTTTAATTTCTTATTGCAGGAATCTGTTCTGAGTAACTGAACTAATAATCAATGGATATTTTTCAAATATATTAAAACTTAACAAATGCGTTTTAACCCCGGAAACTGCAGTAATATAGGGGTCATTCCGAGTTGATCGCTCGCTAGCAGTTTTTAGCAGCCGTGCAAACGCTATGCCGCCGCCCACTGGGAGTGTATTTTAGCTTAGCAGAAGTGCGAACGTTTTTATCGCAGTGCGCCTGCAAATTTTTTTTGTGTAGTTTCAGAGTAGCTCAAAACCTACTCAGCGCTTGCGATCACTTCAGACTGTTGAGTTCCGGATTTGACGTCACACACCCGCCCAGCGTTCGCCCAGCCACGCCTGCGTTTTCCCTGGCACACCTGCGTTTTTCTGAACACTCCCTGAAAACGGTCAGTTGCCACCCAGAAACGCCCACTTCATGTCAGTCACTCTGCCGCAACCAGTGCGACTGAAATGCATCGCTAGACCCTGTGCAAAACTGCATAGTTCGTTGCGCCGTACGTAGCTCGTGAGGATTGCGCCGCATACGCAAGCGCAGAACTGCAGTTTTTTAGCCTGTTCGCTGCGCTGCGAACAAATGCAGCTAGCGATCAACTTGGAATGACCCCCATCGTTGGAAGCTGGAAGTTTGGGATCAGAGTATTTTGTAACGTGTAGGAGGGGTCGTGTTGGAGGATCTGCGATCCGGGCTGTTTGCTCAGCAGCCACTATTGACCAGTATTATTAGACATATATTTTCCAGGCTTAGGGTGACGTGGGTCTGCAGCCTGGGCTAACAAAGGCAGCGAGCCGAGGAGTATGGTGTTGAAGATGAGGCTTTGCCAAGGTAAACAAAGAAAGAAAGCTCACAATGCACTAATCAGCTAATTAGTAAGGCAATTAGCAGCATGTCTACCAGAAGCGTTTACAAGTCTGCTCTTAACTCCCTCATAAGAACAGTTGCACACATGAATTAGTAATGTATAGTGGAAATTCGGAACAAACTATTCGTTGCAAAAAGATAAACAAACATCCTTAGGCCTTATACCTACTGGTGTTTTGCAGATGTGTTTTACATGCGTTTTTGACATGTGTAAAATGGGTGGTATTCAGTATATCGGTTGTTGTGATCCCGACAGCCGTCATACTGACATCTTTTCTCCCTCTTGGGGGTCCACGACCCCCTCTGGATATAGAATAGATAGCGTGGCGCACGTAAGGGCTCATTTGCAGTCGCCCCGCTGTCGGCAAGTCGGCGGTAGGGATCCCGGCGCACAGTATTCCAGCGCCGGAATCCCGACAACCGGCATACCGACACCTTTTCTCCCTCTTGGGGGTCCACGACCCCCTCTGGATATAGAATAGATAGCGTGGCGCGCGTAGGGGCTCATTTGCGCTCGCCCCGCTGTCGGTAAGCCGACGGTTGGGATCCCTGCGCCGGTATGCTGGCAGCCGGGGACCCGGCCGCCGGCAACTCATACTACACCCGTGTAAAATATATCTAGATGGTTCTGACATTGTGTTTTTACTTACAATGCGATCCGTTGCAGCACAGCTTTTTGCAAATAGAATAACAAAAGGCCCTTTAAAATGTTAGGGGGATATTTATTACAGTGTGGGTTTATATGTAGAAGTGAAGATGTTGCCCATAGAAACCAATCAGGTTCTACTTACTATATATCTAGCACCTTCCAGAAGATAACAGCTAGGATCTAATTGGTTGCTATGGGCAACAACTCAACTTCTATAAACCAGTAAGGGTCTCACCATATGGAACTTATACAGGTCCATCTTCTACAGCCAGAATCCAAATCTCGCCTTTCACAGCATGACTTCTGTTTATTTTGCAATTAAAATAATTCATGATCTTCATATAGACAAATATACATAGGGGTATATTCAATTAATGTAGAGAGGATCCGACAGTTCCTTATTCAATTTGCAGGCGCTGTCGACTACTTTTGTCCCGTTTTCGACATGCCACTCCGACCTTTTTTTAAGTTGAATTGGCATGGGTGAAAACAGGACAAAAAACTGTCAAACGCCCGCATATTTGCCAAAACAGATGGATCGGCGGCAATCCACCTGTTTTTCGACAGTGTCGGAAATTTCGAAAAAACAGCACTTACATTGAATAGGGCAAATCGAAATTCGGGGATGAGCACATCACATACGGGTCCTCATATGCATTAAAAAAAGGGTTCATAGTTGCCGATACTCCCAAAAAAAAATAGTACCAGTTTTAGGAATTAGATTTAAGAATTATACAGTACACCACAAAACAAAAAATCTGGTGGCGCATGGGGCTGAGCGTATAGATAAAAGTCTCTTTGCATACATCCTGTTAGATCACCAATACGTTCAGGATATTACTTAATACGCACAATCAAGAATTCAACACCGTAACTTGACAAGGATGAGAGAGATTCTATATTTGGCGAATCTGACATTTGTATTCTTTAGCAAACTGCACAAAAGCGACGTAATAAATAACCGGAATAAAATATCATGCAAAACTCATAAAATACTTTGAGAATAGTTTTGCTGAAGACAATTGCTGGGATGTCACCTGAAATAAAACACACACATTTAAGAGGAGAGTTTATCGTTTTATAGGAATGATAAAAATAACCAAAACTACTAATCAAACTTCTTTACGGCCGTAATGCTGTAGTCAATCAAAGGGAATTGCACAGGAGGCCAACGTGGCTGATGAAAGGAAAGCAGATCCCACAGACGCATCTTCAGCCACTTGACATTTATCATAAATAGGAAGTCAGTCAGCCATAGCGGGATTAGAATAAGAGGCTGAAATGAAGTGACTGACCCATTATTTCTCCACAAGTGACACTTATTTTGACCCTAATCAATCACTCAAAATTACTCATTGCTGTAGATCTAAGATAGACCACAGTAACGTCGGGAAAGGTGGACGAGTTTGACCTTTTAAATATTTCTTTCAACATTGTCATTGCGCCGTTGCTCTCTTGGACAGGTTAGGTGGGAAAAGTTTCTCTCTCCAAACTTAAAGCCAGCTGGACGCTTGGCTGTAAGTAATGAGTAAAGTGCTTGCAATAAATTGCTATATTTTCATACAATTGCTAAAAAAAAGAATTTGCAGACATTATTATTCGATTTTGTGCTGCATTAAGGCTGAAAAACAACAATTTAACTTATCAGTTACTCTGGAATGGTAAGTGGGCCATACATCTATGCCCCCGATTTTCCGTTCTGCCAATCTGATCTGCCGATCTGTGGCCATGGATAATTGGTGATCCGTTGGCGCATCGGGAAAAACAGCATGTTAAAAATTCCCGACTCACCAATTCCAACCATTTTTGATCGTAATCAGTGAGTCAGGGATTTCCAACATGTTGGATTTCTTCTACTTAAATCTCTCTGCACGTTACGTCTGCTCCACCTGCAGTGCAACATGGTTTCGCCCAGTTGCTTGGTAATTTGCTTTACTTACAAACATAAATCAGGCCCTACAATACAGTATATCCGTATGCTAGGTCACATACAGTAACATAAGGGTACATTTATCAAGCAGTGATAACCCCTTTTTTCTGTGTTTTCATTGAAAAAGTGGTTGTTATCACTTCTCCAAAATGTAGGAAAAGACTGACCTTAAGAAATCCAAAATTTCTGCAGTGGCATCTTCAGATTGTGACAATAACGCTGCTTAAGGGGCAGATGTATTAATCCTGGAGAAGTGATAAAGCAGTGATAAGTGCAAGGTGATAACGCACCAGCCAATCAGCTACTGACTGTAAATTAACATATTGGAGCTGATTGGCTGGTGCGTTATCCCCTTGCACCTATCACTGCTTTATCACTTCTCCAGGATTAGGGGCCTAATTCAGGTTGGATCGCAAAACGCAATCCAACCGCAAAATGTGCTAAAAGGATGCATGCGCACCGCCCGTCTTCCACATGTGCCTGCATTTTGTGCGGGGGGCTGCAGAGAATGCAATTGCCTCTGCCTTCGTGGGACAGGATGGGGGGGGGGTCAACGCTTCGTTTCCTAGGCGGAGACAGAGCGTTGCTGGGGGGAGATGGCCAAACGGGGGTGTTGTCGCCGAAATTGGAGGGGTGGTGCTTTGGGCATGATCGCGGTGGCTGCGTGACGTCACACGCAGCTGCCGCAATGAGAAACATGATGCGATCCAGCATGCGAACAAACGGATTGCAAATTCTGCTAATTAGCAGAATGTGCAATCCTTACTGAATTAGGCCTTTAATACATCTGCTCCATTCTGCCGGAACGCTGTGCTTTTTATCGCTTGTCCCCAAATAAATAGCGCTATCTGAAGATTGCCATCGTCTGTGCATGCGATGGCGGTCCAGAATATCACACATTTTTGTGAGTTCTCATGCACGCTCGGCACACCCTGACAGGAGTCTCCAAGTGTTTGAGTGTAACTGTAAATGTTAAGCCTGACCGCCAGTACTTGCTGTTTCTTGTAGTACCACAGCAGCTGGGTAGCTACATTATCTCCATTGTAGGGAAACACAGCTGGTTATTTGGCTAATAAGCTCCAAGGCACAAAAGGCACACGCTACTGAGCGCTTCCTAGTCGTAAGAACAGATCAATTCTGTTTTTGTTTTCCATGTTCTCAGAGCATTGGCAGATTATCCAGCCTAGTTCTTCATCCGAGTGAGACAAGAGGATTAGGAATCTGGTCCGGCACATACTGCCTCTGCAATTAGGGACCATCTGTTACTTTCTGCCAGAACCCAGCAGTGCAATTTCTGAGGAATATTTGACTTTTCCTGCCTTAGCCGCGCACTAAGGAGCTGAGACATGAGTTTCAGCTACAAATCAACTTATAACATCACGTGGATTGTTTGGCCATTAGTACATCATAAAGAATACTGGGGCAGATGTATTAATCTGGAAAGGGCATAAGGAAGTGATAAACCAGTGATATGTGCAAGGTGACAAAGGCACCAGCCAATCAGCTACAATATGTAAATTAACAGTTAGGATCTGATTGCCTAAGGCCGGCTCAGGCTTGCGCAGTGCGAAAACATGCAAACGACGCTCCAGGAACAGGCGTACATTCAGCTGGGCATCAGCCCCATGTATATTGCAGCGATGATGACAACTAATATAGCCAGAATGTGTCTGGGCACTAATATGTCCGAGGTTGGCCCTGCCACCCTCTGCTCCAGCACGTGACATCATGACATCACAGAAGAGGTGTCTGGTAGCTGCTGACCAGGAAGCTGAGCACTGGGTACATCCTAAAATCCATGCCAGGCAACTCTTGGGCAGCTCTCCAGACTGCAGGGTCCATTCCAGGCACCCTGCAAGACAAATACAGGTGCCATCAGGCAAACAACAACAGAGCTGCCCTTTTCGGCCTTGCATGTGGCGGTGGCATCACTTGCACACCCCTAGCTATGGCCCTGAATATAGCAAGTCAAATTAGAATAGCACTGTGCAGCCAGGAGCTCTACGGCAGCACCGTCCCGAACATCCTTTGCACACTCCGTTCCGGCACCCTGCAGTCTGTGCTGCCCACCCGAGTGACCTCAGCACTTACCTGAGTGTTCTCAGGTGAGTGCTGCATTTACCAGCGTTGGTGGCCCTGCCCCCTTCGTGATATCCATGGACAGGGGGCTTGGCCAACAAAAGTCACAGTGAAGTCCTGTTAGGTCACTGGCCCTTAGTAATGTACAGTAGCTCAATAGAGCTTCAAGGTTCTATCTGTCTTACCTAACAAAGTTTTGACTATTAAGCAGATACATTTAATTTCCGAACCATTTTGTTGTCTAACTACAGATATAATTGTTTTTCAGCCATAAAACGGGAAAGCGCTTCAATATGAGATGACTCTCTAGTGACTGATATTTCTGTAGGGTTATTGCCTTGGCTTAGCTCAGAGTTCTCGCTGAATACGTAATATTTGATTACGATCTGAACACAGGTATACAGACTGAGTTTCCATGTGGTCCCCAAGGTAAATTTACGTTGCAGCAAGATTAATATTAACGACTTTTTATTGTTCTTGCTTCAGAAATATATTTTTTTTAATTTTAGGGCTATTTACTGAATGGGCCTAAGGGTGCTATGGCTTAGCGAGAATCAGAGCAATCCAATTTTAACATCAAAGTTATAGTATAATCAATACAAAATAAAAAGTTCCTCTCTGGAATGTTTTTTTTTTTTTTTTTCGGTTGCCGTGCCTAGAAGACACACAAGTGTCTATATCCCATCACAAACAAAGCGAGGGCTTTCATCTTCAAATAAAAGCACAAAGCAGCGGAATGGTGTTATATTAAAACCGGCGAGCAGGTAACTCGGCTTCTATAGAATTTACATTTTAATGCCTTTATGTGAGTTCATTAAATCTATCGTTTTTATTAGAATGTGCTCCTGCACTGGGAATTATAAATGGCTTTCTCCAAGCTGAAGCGAGGACATGACATGCAGAAATAGTTTTGGAAAAGCTATTACGAATAGAACTTTAAATGAGAACTATCTTCAAATACATCTCAAGCATTACAGGATGGGATCAGTTTTAAAGGGTCCTTCACCTAAGCTATGGGGTGGAACAGTGTAAAGTGGGCTGATGCAGAGTTGGGAGGAAAGAGTCCATAAATTACTCAAAATAAGAGTGCACAGAAAAGTAATGTATTCAGATCCGTGCAGGGCCGGATCTAGACCTTGTGGTGCCCAGGGCGAAAAAATAGGGGCGTGGCTTCATGGAGAAGGGGCGTGGTCAGTTATGCCCCCTGTAGATGTGCCCTCAGTAGTTGTGCCCCCAGTACTGTGCCCCCTGTAGCTGTGCTCACAGTAGTTGTGCCCCCAGTACTGTGCCCCCTGTAGAGTTGTGCCCCCAGTAGTATTGTCCCCTGTAGAGCTGTGCCCCCCTAGTTGCGCCGCTTACAAAAAATAAAGAAAAAAAATAAATGAATACTCACAATCCCCGCTCCTGCTTCCCGACCGCTGCTGCCCTCCGTCTCCGGCCGCCGGCGCAGCTCCTCGGATCTATGGGAGAGACGTCATGACGTCTCTCCTATAGCACCACATAGACACTAGAGGTCAATTTTGAGCCCATCCTTAATGAAGTTTGCCTACTGTATGTGAGAACCGAGAACACTTCTCTTTAAGCATACGACCAATAGTAATTTTACTTAGGCATCCTACTGCAAGTCATTATATTCTTTTTATAGTTTCTCTGGAGGGAAGTTTGTATGCTAGACACAGCCACAGGCCCTCAGCTCTTTGCATGTCATTTGGGTAGAAGGAGGGGGAGATCAACAGAGCTCAGAGGGGCATTCCAAAGCTCCTCTACTCACTACAACATGGGCCTGGTTCAGGCCCGGTCACAGTACTGTTAAAAGCGCAAAATAGCGATGTTTGGTACTTTGCGCATGCGCTGGACCCGTACTGTGAATGTGCAGTACAGGTGTTGTATCATCAGATGCACTACGGCTGCAGATGTCAGTTGATACACCACCTGCAGCTGTATGGGGGCGGGGAGTGGGCGGCGCTTGCCTCTGTTTCCGACAGTAATTTTCTGGCCTCAGCGACGGAGTTGCGGCGGCCGGTTTGCGAAACCTCATGGATCACTCAGCCAGCTGATGGTGACGCAGAGTGATTCAAAAATGTGTTCTCCGACCCAGCAGAGGATCACATATGCATGCAGGATGTGTCTACTTATACTAGGCACCTCCCACTGCATTAGTATTTCTTAACATCACTGTTGTTTCCAAATAAGGAGCAGTGATGCTAGTTCTGTCCACATCTGAATCACCACACATGTGCCACGTGACTGTGGTTGCCACGGCAGTCATTCATTAATAGCAGTATGAAGAAACAAACCGTAAACATAACCACTTTATTTATATGGGACAGCTGCTTTAATTACATTTAATGCCCCCAAAGGATGTGTCAGTTAATCCTGACTGAACTTTATGTTAAAGAGTTGTAATGATTTGGGGGTTTTTTTGGTGTTAAATACTAGCCTTGGTCTTATAATGCTAGACCAACTTAATTAAATTGTTTGTTTTCTCTTTGTACTTTACCTAATTAATTAATTGGAAAGTTGCTATCTGGATCTCTCTCTCTCTCTCTCTCTATCTATCTATCTATCTTATTTTATTATGTATTACCATGGCAGCTGCTTATGTGATTGAAAATGGAGGATCGTAACAGATTTCTCAAACATTTGCTGTGATCCCCTGTACATATTTGCACATTTTTACTTGCGATATTTACAGATATTTGCAATATTTACTGTGAATTATTGCTGCTCCTCCTCCAGGGTGGGGGAGCGGTCTGGCGGGAACAAGGTTTTACGGGGGCGTGGCAGCACAATTGTATCATTGTGTTTCCGCCCCTTGCTATACAGTGCAGAGAAAACTGGTGCTCTTCTTGTGGACGGCTGAGGGTAGGTGCTGGGGCTGGCGGCTAATGCGGGAGACATGACCACCTTCCCGGGGGGCCGGGAGCGCCACCAGATTTTTGGGAGCCTCCCGGCCTTTCCGGAGGGTAGGCAAGAATGAATGAAACCGTCTATCGGATGAGGTGTGTCATGGGCAGCATGATAGTAGGCTTGGCCTCCCCACGTCATTCTTATAAAGTTCTGAAAAAAGTTCCTGAATATTTTGGTATCATATTAAGCTCTATGGGTGGTCTGTATATAACAAGTCATGAAATTCTTAAACAAATTCTTACATATTCGTGTTGTTAAATGATCTGTAATTTAAAACTTTGCAGAAGATGTTTCTTGCCTAGCTAATGTGTGTTTTCAGTAAGTGCATTGGATAAGTATAATCATTGGACTAAATCAAGTGCAACAAGAATAGGATTATTTTGCAAACCGGAGGTGATTACGGGCTCTGTTTGCAGCAGTGTTAGATGATCTGTTCAAGCTTTGCACAGTTTAAACAATAAAAGAACACAAAATACCCTTTTACTGCTTTATGGTGCACACTGCCGCATTAAAGCGATTTTATGCTTGGTTAGAAGCAGGCGTCACATCCTGCCAACTAATGTTATAAACTCCACCAGCCTATTATACTGCTGGTTTAACACTTTTCATGTCACACCGAGGAACTCTGCATTAATCAGTCTCTGAAAAGATCTCATTTCAAACTCACGACAAATCCGATTCTAATAACGTTCTTTATGTTCCGGTCTGGGAGACTGATTCCCTTGAAATAAAATAGTGGTGTAGGAGTGAAGTGATATAACGCCTGATTCACAGGCAGATTCGGATGTGGCTTAGTCTTTCTGTGCAGCAGCATCTGCGTCTGTATAATAATGCCGCAACCGATGCTTAGCCTACTGAGACCACAACTGGATGTAGACCTTTTCCATTGTAGCGCATACTAAGACGCACCATCAGTTGCAACATCAAAGTTTTCACCAGTCTTATGGTAGGTAGGGCTGTAGAGAGCAGCACTGAGCTCTGGTACTGAATGGCGGTGTGGCCTAAATAGGGACGTATCCAAATCACTTACAAAAAAACATATATTACCAAAAATAAGAATTTACTCACCGGTAATTCTATTTCTCGTAGTCCGTAGTGGATGCTGGGGACTCCGTCAGGACCATGGGGAATAGCGGCTCCGCAGGAGACAGGGCACAAAATTTAAAAGTTTGACCACTAGGTGGTGTGTACTGGCTCCTCCCCCTATGACCCTCCTCCAAGCCTCAGTTAGGATACTGTGCCCGGACGAGCGTACACAATAAGGAAGGATTTTGAATCCCGGGTAAGACTCATACCAGCCACACCAATCACACCGTACAACTTGTGATCTGAACCCAGTTAACAGTATGATAACGTAGGAGCCTCTGAAAAGATGGCTCACAACAATAAACAACCCGATTTTTTTGTAACAATAACTATGTACAAGTATTGCAGACAATCCGCACTTGGGATGGGCGCCCAGCATCCACTACGGATGACTCTGCAGCACCGAATGAGAGAACTCCAGGTCCTCCTTAGCCAGGGTATCAAATTTGTAGAATTTTACAAACGTGTTCTCCCCTGACCACGTAGCTGCTCGGCAGAGTTGTAATGCCGAGACCCCTCGGGCAGCCGCCCAAGATGAGCCCACCTTCCTTGTGGAGTGGGCATTGACAGATTTAGGCTGTGGCAGGCCTGCCACAGAATGTGCCAGTTGAATTGTGCTACAAATCCAACGAGCAATCGTCTGCTTAGAAGCAGGAGCACCCAGCTTGTTGGGTGCATACAGTATAAACAGCGAGTCAGATTTTCTGACTCCAGCCGTCCTTGAAATATATATTTTCAATGCTCTGACAACGTCCAGCAACTTGGAATCCTCCAAATCGCTAGTAGCCGCAGGCACCACAATAGGCTGGTTCAGGTGAAACGCTGATACCACCTTAGGCAGAAAATGAGGACGCGTCCTCAATTCTGCCCTGTCCGAATGGAAAATCAGATATGGGCTTTTATACGATAAAGCCGCCAATTCCGACACTCTCCTGGCTGAAGCCAGGGCCAGTAGCATGGTTACTTTCCATGTAAGATATTTCAAATCTACCGATTTGAGTGGCTCAAACCAATGGGATTTGAGAAAATCCAAAACTACATTGAGATCCCACGGTGCCACTGGGGGCACAACCGGGGGCTGTATATGTAGTACTCTGTCGGGGCCTTCCTGGCCTCACACCATGCAACATATTTTCTCCAAATGCGGTGATAATGTTGTGCAGTCACCTCCTTCCTGGCTTTGACCAGGGTAGGGATGACCTCTTCCGGAATGCCTTTTTCCCTTAGGATCCGGCGTTCAACCGCCATGCCGTCAAACGCAGCCGCGGTAAGTCTTGGAATAGACACGGTCCCTGCTGAAGCAGATCCCTTCTTAGAGGTAGAGGCCACGGATCTTCCGTGAGCATCTCCTGAAGTTCCGGGTACCAAGTCCTTCTTGGCCAGTCCGGAGCCACTAGTATCGTTCTTACTCCCTTTTGCCGTATAATTCTCAGTACTTTTGGTATGAGAGGCAGAGGAGGGAACACATACACTGACTGGAACACCCACGGTGGAAAATCAGATATGGGCTCTTATATGATAAAGCCGCCAATTCTGATACTCTCCTGGCTGAAGCCAGGGCCAGTAGCATGGTTACTTTCCATGTAAGATACTTCAACTCCACCGATTTGAGCGGCTCAAACCAATGGGATTTGAGAAAATCCAAGACTACATTAAGATCCCACGGTGCCACTGGGGGCACAACCGGGGGCTGTATATGTAGTACTCCTTTTACAAAAGTCTGGACTTCAGGAACTGAAGCCAATTCTTTCTGGAAGAAAATCGACAGGGCCGAAATTTGAACCTTAATGGACCCCAATTTGAGGCCCATAGACAATCCTGTTTGCAGGAAATGTAGGAATCGACCCAGTTGAAATTCCTCCGTGGGGGCCTTCCTGGCCTCACACCACGCAACATATTTTCTCCAAATGCGGTGATAATGTTGTGCAGTCACCTCCTTCCTGGCTTTTACCAGTGTAGGAATGACCTCTTCCGGAATGCCTTTTTCCCTTAGAATTCGGCGTTCAACCGCCATGCCGTCAAACGCAGCCGCGGTAAGTCTTGGAATAGACACGGTCCCTGCTGAAGCAGGTCCCGTCTTAGAGGTAGAGGCCACGGATCCTCCGTGAGCATCTCTTGAAGTTCCGGGTACCAAGTTCTTCTTGGCCAATCCGGAGCCACTAGTATCGTTCTTACTCCCTTTTGCCGTATAATTCTCAGTACCTTGGGTATGAGAGGCAGAGGAGGGAACCCATACACTGACTGGTACACCCATGGTGTTACCAGAGCGTCCACAGCTATTGCCTGAGGGTCTCTTGACCTGGCGCAATACCTGTCCAGTTTTTTGTTGAGGCGGGACGCCATCATGTCCACCATTGGTCTTTCCAATGGACTACAATCATGTGGAAGACTTCTGGATGAAGTCCCCACTCTCCCGGGTGAAGATCGTGTCTGCTGAGGAAGTCTGCTTCCCAGTTGTCCACTCCCGGGATGAACACTGCTGACAGTGCTATCACATGATTTTCCGCCCAGCGAAGAATCCTTGCAGCTTCTGCCATTGCCCTCCTGCTTCTTGTGCCGCCCTGTCTGTTTACGTGGGCGACTGTCGTGATGTTGTCCGACTGGATCAACACCGGCTGACCCTGAAGCAGAGGTTTTGCCAGGCTTAGAGCATTGTAGATTGCTCTTAGTTCCAGTATATTTATGTGAAGAGACGTTTCCAGGCTTGACCACACGCCCTGGAAGTTTCTTCCTTGTGTGACCGCTCCCCAGCCTCTCAGGCTGGCATCCGTGGTCACTAGGACCCAGTTCTGTATGCCGAATCTGCGGCCCTCTAACAGAGGAGCACTCTGCAACCACCATAGCAGAGAGACCCTTGTCCTTGTCGACAATTTTATCCGCTGATGCATCTGCAGATGCGATCCGGACCATTTGTCTAGCAGATCCCACTGAAAAATTCGTGCATGGAATCTGCCGAATGGAATCGCTTCGTAAGAAGCCACCATTTTTCCCAGGACTCTTGTGCATTGATGCACAGACACTGTCCCTGGTTTTAGGAGGTTCCTGACGAGTTCGGATAACTCCCTGGCTTTCTCCTCCGGAAGAAATACCTTTTTCTGAACAGTGTCCAGAATCATCCCTAGGAACAGCAGACGTGTCGTCGGGATCAGTTGGGATTTTGGAAAATTCAGAATCCACCCGTGCTGTTGGAGCACTACTTGAGTTAGTGCTACTCCGACCTCCAGCTGTTCTCTGGATCTTGCCCTTATCAGGAGATCGTCCAAGTAAGGGATAATTAATACGCCTTCACTTCGAAGAAGGATCATCATTTCGGCCATTACCTTGGTAAAGACCCTGGGTGCCGTGGACAATCCAAACGGCAGCGTCTGAAACTGATAATGACAGTTTTGTACCACGAACCTGAGGTACCCTTGGTGTGAAGGGCAAATTGGGACATGAAGGTAAGCATCCTTGATGTCCAAGGACACCATAAAATCCCCTTCTTCCAGATTCGCTATCACTGCTCTGAGTGACTCCATCTTGAACTTGAATTTTTGTATGTACAGGTTCAGAGATTTCAGATTTAGAATAGGTCTTACCGAGCCGTCCGGCTTCGGTACCACAAATAGCGTGGAGTAATACCCCTTTCCCTGTTGTAGAAGGGGTACCTTGATTATCACCTGCTGAGAATACAGCTTGTGAATGGCATCCAATACCGTCGCCCTGTCTGAGGGAGACGTTGGCAAAGCAGATTTTAGGAACCGGCGAGGGGGAGACTTCTCGAATTCCAACCTGTAACCCTGAGATACTACCTGCAGGATCCAGGGGTCCACCTGCGAGT
The DNA here is from genome assembly GCF_028390025.1 of Pseudophryne corroboree. Classification (NCBI taxonomy): domain Eukaryota; kingdom Metazoa; phylum Chordata; class Amphibia; order Anura; family Myobatrachidae; genus Pseudophryne; species Pseudophryne corroboree. The sequence goes on along the minus strand of NC_086444.1, from coordinate 61,449,094 downwards.
GAGCCCACTGTGCGCTGAAATTCTTGAGGCGACCCCCCACCGCCCCTGAGTCCGCTTGTAAGGTCCCAGCGTCATGCTGAGGCCTTTGCAGAAGCCGGGGAGGACTTCTGCTCCTGGGAAGGGGCTGCTTGCTGCAGTCTCTTACCCTTTCCTTTGCCTCGGGGCAAATATGAATGTCCTTTTGCTCGCTTGTTCTTATAGGAACGAAAAGGACTGCGGCTGAAAAGACTGCGTCTTTTTCTGCTGGGAGGGGACTTGAGGTAAAAAGGTGGACTTCCCGGCTGTTGCCGTGGCTACCAAATCCGATAGACCGACCCCAAATAATTCCTCCCCTTTATACGGCAATACTTCCATATGCCGTTTGGAATCCGCATCGCCTGACCACTGTCGTGTCCATAGACTTCTTCTGGCAGATATGGACATCGCACTTACTCTTGATGCCAGAGTGCAGATATCCCTCTGTGCATCTCGCATATAAAGGAATGCATCCTTTAATTGCTCTATAGTCAATAAAATACTGTCCCTATCCAGGGTATCAATATTTTCAGTCAGGGAATCCGACCAAGCCACCCCAGCACTGCACATCCAGGCTGAGGCGAATGCTGGTCGCAGTATAACACCAGTATGTGTGTATATACTTTTTAGAGTATTTTCCAGCCTCCTATCAGCTGGATCCTTGAGGGCGGCCGTATCAGGAGACGGTAACGCCACTTGTTTGGATAAACGTGTGAGCGCCTTGTCCACCCTAGGGGGTGTTTCCCAGCGCGCCCTAACCTCTGGCGGGAAAGGGTATAACGCCAATAACTTCTTTGAAATTAGCAGTTTTTTATCAGGGGTAACCCACGCTTCATCACACACGTCATTCAATTCCTCTGATTCAGGAAAAACTACAGGTAGTTTTTTCAGACCCCACATAATACCCCTTTTTGTGGTACTTGCAGTATCAGAGATATGCAAAGCCTCCTTCATTGCCGTGATCATATAACGTGTGGCCCTACTGGAAAATACGTTCGTTTCTTCACCGTCGACACTAGATTCGGTGTCCATGTCTGGGTCTGTGTCGACCGACTGAGGCAAAGGGCGTTTTACAGCCCCTGACGGTGTTTGAGACGCCTGTACAGGTACTAACTGGTTTGCCGGTCGTCTCATGTCGTCAACCAACTTTTGCAGCGTGCTGACATTATCACGTAATTCCATAAACAAAGCCATCCATTCCGGTGTCGACTCCCTAGGGGGTGACATCACCATTACCGGCAATTGCTCCGCCTCCACACCAACATCGTCCTCATACATGTCGACACACACGTACCGACACACAGCAGACACACAGGTAATGCTCTGATAGAAGACAGGACCCCACTAGCCCTTTGGGGAGACAGAGGGAGAGTTTGCCAGCACACACCAAAGCGCTATAATTATATAGGAACAACCTTATATAAGTGTTGTTTCCTTATAGCTGCTTAAATATATATAATATCGCCAAAAAATGCCCCCCCTCTCTGTTTTTTACCCTGTTCTGTAGTGCAGTGCAGGGGAGAGCCTGGGAGCCTTCCTAGCAGCGGAGCTGTGTAGGAAAATGGCGCTGTGTGCTGAGGAGATAGGCCCCGCCCCCTATTCCGGCGGGCTCTTCTCCCGGTTTTTCTGAGACCTGGCAGGGGTGAAATACATCCATATAGCCTCATGGACTATATGTGATGTATTCTTTTTAGCCAGAAAGGTATTAACATTGCTGCCCAGGGCGCCCCCCCCAGCGCCCTGCACCCTCAGTGACCGCCAGTGTGAAGTGTGCCTGAGCGCAATGGCGCACAGCTGCAGTGCTGTGCGCTACCTCATGAAGACTGAAAAGCCTTCAGCCGCCGGTTTCTGGACCTCTTCTTACTTCGGCATCTGCAAGGGGGTCGGCGGCGCGGCTCCGGTGACCCATCCAGGCTGTACCTGTGATCGTCCCTCTGGAGCTAGTGTCCAGTAGCCTAAGAAGCAAATCCATCCTGCACGCAGGTGAGTTCACTTCTTCTCCCCTAGGTCCCTCGTTGCAGTGAGCCTGTTGCCAGCAGGACTCACTGAAAATAATAAAACTATCAAAACTTTTACTCTAAGCAGCTCTTTATGAGAGCCACCTAGATTGCACCCTGCTCGGACGGGCACAAAAACCTAACTGAGGCTTGGAGGAGGGTCATAGGGGGAGGAGCCAGTACACACCACCTAGTGGTCAAACTGTTAAATTTTGTGCCCTGTCTCCTGCGGAGCCGCTATTCCCCATGGTCCTGACGGAGTCCCCAGCATCCACTAGGACGTCAGAGAAAAGAAAATAATTGCAGGCGTGCAAAGTGGCCCTGCCTGCTCCACAAGGGGGGGGGGGGGGGGCGTTGAGAGGGGAGGCATCTTACCTTGCTTGATACGGGAAGCGGGTGCCTCCTCCTGGCCAGCGCCATCTTCTCAGTTAGTCATGGGCAAAGTGATTCACTGAGCTGAGCTGAGACACATGACTCAGTGAAGTGAAGTGTCTCGAGTCAGTGTCTCGGCACATGAGTCATGACTCATTTGTACTGGAATGTGTTGCAGAGACTGCACATGAATCAGTGAGTTGCCAGTGCTGGCAGGTCAGTGCTGGACTCATGGAGGGAGTTATTCAGCTGCAGTGATTGTGCAGTGTATCTGGGGGAGGCAGCTGCTTATGCACTGATTGTTAATAATATATTAACATAGATTCAGTGTTATGTTGATATATTATTAATAACCACTTATTGCACACTAGTTACAGAATATGCACATTACTTCTGGCTGAGGAAAGAAAGCTTAACAGCCATGAAACACATCATTCAGTCTGTAACTAAACCAAATAAAAATATTTTTTTTTTTACTTTGCATACTTTGCTAATTAGATAATTTTAGGTGGGCTTGTATTTATTATATTATCCACTATCTAGCCTCCAGGGAGTTTGCCACCCACAATCACATTGAGCAGGAACAGTGAGTTGAGAACACTGTACCACAGGGGCTCCACCTCCTGCAGGCTTATGCTGCATGAATCAGATCCATCCACTGAGTCACTGAGTCTACACAGTGTACAACTGTCTCACTCACTGGCAGACTAGCAGCACAGCACTCACTGACTGGTGAGTCGTGACTGCTCCCTCCCCCCTCCCACTGGGTGTCACCTGGTATAGCCTCTGGCCAATCACAGCTAAAGACACACAGCAGAACACACTGACTGAAGGATACACTGAGTCTCCTCCCTCTGGCTGAGAGAGGCTGCTGCTGCAGCTGTCTCCACTCATTAAACAGTGAGTGACTCGAATCATTCATACTTCCTGATGATTCCAGTCACTGTGTTGAGACAGTGAGTCAGTAGCCATCTCTACTCCTCAGTGACATTTGGGAAGATGGTGCATGTGCACTAGACAGCAAAGACTCTGGTACAGAGTACTTGCTTTCATTGTGCACCGCCATCTTCCCAAAGTTGTCACTGGAAAGAAGGAGCCGTGGAGGAGGGGGGACCCGCTTCCCGGAACAAGGTAAGTATACTCAGGAGGGGGGGGGGGGAGCGGACCCGGAACCCCGCCTTTCCCAGCATGCTCGGGTAATTAGTACACGCCCACACCCTCGGGGACGGGTACAGTTTCGCTGTCTAAACATGGTCTGCCGTAACAGTGTAACAGTGTCTTTAGAAACAGCCGCTGACAGTGACTCGCCACTTCTGGCTAGCCATCGCATGTTACCGCCCAGGAATGCCCACTGTATATATGTCCCTCTGTTTGAAATTGCGTTGTGCATCTGAGACTGCATCTGTTGTTTGTGTGCGTCATCGCCACTGCATGCACCACTGAAGTCCTGTTTATTAAGTTCCATCGCTATTCTCAGCAATAACAGAGACATTAGCGGGACTGATTATACAGTAGCTGCTGTGATGGAGGTGTCCGTACAGGTTGGGCAGGAGAGACCGGCACTGAGTATCCTGGCGGTCAGGATACCCACCCCGGAAACCCGACAGCAGAATGCCGACAGGGGAGGGGGGGGGGGGGGTGGAGCGCAACTGAGCCCCTTGCGGGCTCGGTGGCCCTCTGCACTAACCACAGGTTCAATTCCCACTCTATGTCCACGAGTGGGAATAGTCCTTGTGAGTCGGCATGCCGACTGTTGGGCTTGCGGACACTCAGGAACCTGGTGACCGGCGGGATCCAGAGCGCCGGTCACATGAACGGATCCCTTCTCTACTGGGCATGCACAGTGATTACACACTCCAGGATGCCGGAGAGCTATTCGATTTCCTCTCACAGGAGCAGGGGAGTCACTTACCTTGAGAACACCCGGTGCAGCGACGGCAAAAGGGGGTGTGGCTTCCCGGAAGTGGGCGTGACTTTGCCGGAGGGGCGGGGCTTTACGTTCCGACCCCATTTTCCGTCACTTGGGGGGTTCGGAAGGTGCGGTCTGCCTCCCGCAGAGTGCTGTTTTGGCAGTGGCAACTCCTATATAGTGACAGGAGCCGAGTGCTGCACATAATGTAACAGTGCAGCCCTCGGCTCCTGTCACTGAGCAGGAGACGGCATTTTGGGGTCAACCCTCGGCGGGTGACACCCGGTTACGGTCCGCAGCCCCCTTGTGACGCCACTGCACAGGAGCCTTGTAGCCATAAGCATTAACTACTGAGGATCAATCTCTGAAAAGTTTCATAACTGAGTGAAGGCCGCAGTGTCTTAATAACTATGGGGGCTGCAGTACTTATCTGAATGTAGGAAATGTCGCCTGTATTCAGACTTTGTTAAACAGCCCCATAACTTGCAGAAACAGCAATGTCGTCATGATTTTACGCTTAATAACTAGAACCGCTAATGGATCTTTATAAATCTTTAGAGTACAGAAGATCTATGTAAGTGTTAGACTACGGTAAACTGTCTTATATCCTCTGTAAAGACCACCAGCCGCAGCAGCCTTCTGTCCATTCTTACTGCTGCTTCAGTGGCGTCAAATAACCACACTCAGTGCGCCAAGTCCTGTACGAATCAACCGCTCTGAGCATCTTTCTTGCTGGAAATGTGCGTCTTCTTTGCGCATATAAAACAACTGGCCGTGAAGTAAGTTTGCTGGATTGCACTGATGAATTTGATATGCAACATTTGTACATCGGTGTGCGACAGAGTCTGAATCTGTGTAAGAATTGCTCTGATGTAAGCAGCCGCAGCTTTTCCTAGTGCTAAGTCCTGTTGTGCTTCATCTGCGACTTAGGGGGTAATTCTGAGTTGATCGCAGCAGCAAGTTTGTTAGCAATTGGGCAAAACCATCTGCACTGCAGGAGGGGCAGATATAACATGTGCAGAGAGAGTTAGAGTTGGGTGAGTTATTTAGTTTCTGTGCAGTGTAAATACTGGCTGCTTTATTTTTACACTGCAATTTAGATTTCAGTTTGAACACACCCCACCCAAATCTAACTCTCTCTGCACATGTTATATCTGCCCCCCCTGCGGTGCACATGGGGGTCATTCCGAGTTGATCGTAGCTGTGCTAAATTTAGCACAGCTACGATCATCTTCCCTGCCATGCAGGGGGACGCCCAGCACAGGGCTAGTCCGCCCCACATGTCAGTGCCGGTCCCCCCTGCAGAAGTGCAAAGGCATCGCACAGCGGCGATGCCTTTGTATTTGAGGAGTAACTCCCGGCCAGCGCAGCTCCTGCGGCTGGCCAGGAGTGAATTGTCGCTGCCGCCGCGGGCTGCCCCCCCTAACGGTCCGATCACGCCTGCGTTGGCCGGACCACTCCCCCTAAACGGCGGCTTAACGCTGCCGTTCATCCCCCTCCCGCCCAGCGACCGCCTCTGTCTCAGAGGCGATCGCTAGGCAACGAAAGCTGCCATGCGCAGTTCCGATCGCTGCGCTGCGACAAACTGCAGCGAGCGATCGGGTCGGAATGACCCCCTGGGTTTTGCCCAACTGCTAACAAATTTGCTGCTGCGATCAACTCAGAATTAGGCCCTTAGTACGTGTGTAAAACCATTGTCTGTGCCTGTGGCAGCCCATCGTCTCTAGAACGCTGTGAGATGCTTTTTCGATGCGCCTGCGATGCAACTAATAGGCTCTACACACTGGGGGTAATTCCAAGTTGATCGCAGCAGGAAATTTTTTAGCAGTTGGGCAAAACCATGTGCACTGCAGGGGAGGCAGATATAACATGTGCAGAGAGAGTTAGATTTGGGTGGGTTATTTTGTTTCTGTGCAGGGTAAATACTGGCTGCTTTATTTTTACACTGCAAATTAGATTGCAGATTGAACACACCACAGCCAAATCTAACTCTCTCTGCACATGTTATATCTGCCTCCCCTGCAGTGCACATGGTTTTGCCCAATTGCTAACAGAATTCCTGCTGCGATCAACTTGGAATTACCCCCACTGGGCGATAATATGCAAAGATATGAACGATCTCGTTCATTAATGAACGAGATATCGTTCATATCTTTGAGTGTGGAGGCACCACCGATGAACGATGCGCGGCCCCGCGCTCGTTCATCGCTGGTGCCCCGTCGGCTGTGCATGCAGGCCAATATGGACGATCTCGTCCATATTTGCCTGCACTTCTATGGAGCCGGGTGACACTCCCGCGTTTTATCCTGGCACGCCTGCGTTTTTCCGCACACTCCCAGAAAACGGTCAGTTTCCGCCCAGACACACCCACTTCCTGTCAATCACACTCCTCTCACTTCAACAATGAAAATTCTTCGTTCTGCCGTGAGTAAATCTACTAAGTTTTGAGCTAAAATACTTAGCGCATACGCGCTGCGTACCATGCACATGCACATTTTTGCCTTAATCGCTTCGTTGCAAAAATCGGCAACGAGCGAACAACTCGGAATGACCCCCACTGTTCTCTTCCCTGATGCGCAGTGAAGCAACCAAGCAAGATCCACCCGCAGAACTGACTTGCGTTTCCCCTATGTATTTATCCAGAAACCAGTATAGCATTCGTACAGAAAGTCATGTTTCAGGATGGCAAATGTTCTCATTTTTGGTTAGATAACATTTTGCATTAAAATGACTTTTGCTCTATTATGTCGGCCAACAGTGACAGGACAGCACCCCTAACAGCACCCCTAGAGAGCACACGCTGACCCCACCCCGACGCCACCACGCACAGAGAGAGGCAGAGGTCTGTCTCCCTCACTCACCAAGTCCAGAGTGAAAATGGCGGCGACGCGCGGCTGTTTATATGTAATCCAAAACCCAAGAGAATCCGACAGCGGGATGATGACGTTTTGCCTCGTTCTGGTTTCCGAGTCTGGCGGGAAATCCCGAGCCGAACTTGGATCCGGGCTCGGAACGTGAAGTTCGGGGGGGTTCGGTTCTCTGAGAACCGAACCCGCTCATCTATGTAACAGAAATACAGTTATATTGTCAGAGTTGCACAGGGGCATGTTTTCTGGGTCCACGCAGGGGTATTTCCCACTAATACACTGTGCAAACTGTTATAAATCATCCCAATCTGCGTCTCGCCCATTATGCCTCAGGCGTGACTTGTAACTGGAAAGACCTCTTCTGAAAAGCCACTTTGTAAAGTCGTATTCATCTAATATAAATCAATAGCGTTTTCTTGTTTGTTTGTTAACCTCTAGTAAGTTCAGTCTTTTACTCTGACCGCGCAGCATCTATAATATGTTTAGTGACTGAAAGCGCAGGAACACATTTATATTGTGACCTTATAGAAGAAAAACAACAATATGTTCTTCCTAACTGGGCTATAAAACAATTTTACACTGCATATTGGGCCCGATTCAGCTTCTGGCGCAGAAGTCAGCACTCCTGCGCATGCGTGCACGCCGGAGTGCGCACGTGCACGGTCCTAAACTGTGATCGCAGAGGATTGCACTCTAAGACCTGGGAGGGGGTGTCGATGCCACATTTTGTGGTAGTCGACGCTCTATTTAAGGGGCACATTCTGGACAATTTAGGCGTGTCCGGACCGTGTGCGGGGCAACCCTAAAGATGCGAAAGCATTGCCGCCGTGCGATGCTTTCGCATGTTGGTGTGTTTGAGGTGGGCGTCAGGACCTGGCATTCGGGGTGGGCTGTGCTGGGTGTCCCCCCGCCTGTCTGTTTTGCACATCTACAATCCATGCTGAATTAGGCCCATTGTGCAGTATAAATAACAATATATATTCCACAAGCATATGCTTATGTACAGTATACATGCCAGGTCTCCTCAGGCTGCACCCTCCCCGCTTATCCCATCCGTCCCTCTCGCCCCATTCCTGTCACAGTGTGGTCTCCCTCAAACTTTTCTTTAGCTGGAAAAAAATGGATATCTGATGCACTCAATAATATTTTTTTTTAAATTGATCACAAATGGATGAACATTAAAACGACTGAACTACCTGGCAACAAATAAATGTGAGTTTACTCAGACAGCTGCTACTGACGTAAGATAAGATGAGGGCTGCCTAAGCACTAAATCATATAAGAGGCTTGAATTTTTGTGATTGGTTCAGTATTAAGTGATCTGTTGCTAGGTAGACTAGTTTGGTTACTGGAAACTTCTGAGGAGGAAAGGGATCTAGGAGTCACTATTTCAGGTGACTTAAAGGCAGGTAAGCAATGTAACAAGGCAATGAGGAAGGCTAGTCAGATGCTTGGCTGCATTGGGAGAGGAATCAGCAGCAGAAAGAAAGAAGTAATAATGCCACTGTATAGGTCATTGGTACGGCATACCTCCCAACATAACCCTCTCCAGGAGGGACAGAATGCTCTGCTCCAGGACTGCCCTCTTAATTTAAGATTACCATCACCTGTACTGAAACACCTTTTTTATCCATTAACCTGTTCAAAACAGGTGCTGGCAATCATAAATTAAGAGAAAAGTCCAGAAGCAGAGCATTCTGTCCCTCTTGGAGAGGGTCGTGTTGGGAGGTATGGTACGGCCTCATCTAGAATACTGTGTTCAATTCAGGAGGCCATATCTTCAAAAGGATATAAATGCATTAGAGCCTGTACAAAGAAGGGCAACTAAAATGGTGCATGGCCTACATCACAAAACATGCCCAGAAAGACTAAAGGGCCCTACTCACTGGCCGACCCGCCGCCAAGCTGCCCGACGGCGGATACGGCCGACGAGCGACCCGGCGGCGGGGGGGCAGTGACGGGGGGAGTGAAGTTTCTTCACTCCCCCCGTCATGCGGCTGCATGAAGTGCAGGCAAATATGGACGAGATCGTCCATATTGGCCTGCATGCACAGCCGACGGGAGACCAGCGATGAACGAGCGCGGGGCCGCGTATCGTTCATCGCTGGAGTCTCCACACTGAAAGATATGAACGAGATCGTTCATATCTTTCAAAAAATCGGCCAGTGTGTTGGGCCTATAAGAAATCTCAATATGTATAGTTTGGAGCAGAGAAGGGAAAGGGGGGACATGATGGAAACTTTCAAATATATCAAGGGTTTTACCAAAGTACAGGAGGGAAACATTCTCCAAATGAAGAGAAGTATTAGAACTCGAGGACATACACTGAGACTGGAGGGGGGGAGGTTCAGGGGAAATTTGAGGAAAAATTACAGAAAGGGTAGTGGACAAGTGGAATAGCCTCCCATCAGAGGTGGTAGAGGCTAAGACAGGAGAGCAATTTAAACATGCATGGGATAGACATAAGGATATCCTTACAAAGAAAAAAGGATCAAATAAGGTTTGAGATAGAAATATGGTAAAAAAAAAGGGGCAGACTAGATGGGCCAAGTGGTTCTTATCTGCTGTCCCATTCTATGTTTCTATGTTTCTATTTATTTCTTGATTTAGCAGGCTGCACGGTGCTACTGGCCAGCGGTCATGTGTAGCATAAGTGGTAGTTGTGGGGCACTCACCATTTTCGAAGAACGGCAAGTGTGGGGGGACAATGGGCGCCTCTATGAGAAGCGGCCTCACTGGCTATAGTAAAGGGTGGTGAGTCCTTCACGACACAAGTTATGTTTATAGTTTTAGATGGGGCGTTTCAGTGGCTGCCATTACAGCTGGGGTGTTTCAGTCGCCCCAATTTTGTTGAGACCTAGTTGAATAGAGCTGGCTAATAGTAGCGTCTTCCTGACCATCCGCTACGAATACGGTCATTCGATTTAATAAATGAATGACCATTTAATCCAACGCACTTTGCGTCCGTGTCTTTATTTTTAGTTCTTAAACTTGCTTAAAGTATATTGTTAAGGTTCAAGCACAATAAAGTAATAGACGACTTACATTATATACACCAGCGTCAAATGGTGTTTATCCTTTCGTATTTCTTCAGCTGATCTGTCCGGGCTGTCCCGTTACTGCTGGGCCCAGTACAGATGAGACAGACAGGGCTCCCACCTACCCAGAGTGTGCGCATGCTATGACGACACACACACACACACACACACACACACACACACACACACACACACACACACACACACACACGCAGAGGCACACTTGTGGAGGGATGGTGGTAGAGGCATACTGTACTTAAGGGGCAGAGGTACACCTGGGGAGGGATAACTGAGATGGCTACTGTACATTTCTGAATCCCTCATAAGTTTTGCGAGAAGCGTGTGCAGCCTTTCGCGGTTTGCTATAAATCAGATATGGCTGCTCTGGTACTTGCGTGCGACCACAGTCAGGCCATCAATCCGTAGCTAAAATCACTGTTGACGTTTCTTAAAAAAAAAAATGTTTAGAAAAATATTTACATAAATATGTCTTTTGGCGATTTATTAGAACGTTCTACTTGCGTTATCATAGGAGAATAAACAAGGCTTTTTCATTTTGTAAACATGCATATTTAATTAAGGACGAGGTTCTCCCAGACTTGTGGCTGTTCTGTCATGCAGATAAAAATGCATATTCTGAATTACTGTCCTACTGTGCGCAGGCAGATTAGCTGTATTACTGAGCAGTAAGAGCGTTGCAAGATAGGAAAGCTGTTTAACAAAGCAGAGTAAATTATCTTTTTTTGAATGGAAATCTTTTCAATTATTAAGAGTACTATTTCACTTTGATTCGTACTGTGCTAATTATCATTCCAAGGCAAAATTCCTGGGTTCAAAATCCCTTAATCTCCAGTCCCCAAGGTATCTAGCTGTATAAAGTCTCTCATTACTGAATCAGGACATATAATGTGCATTATGTAAGGTGCAGATGTCACATTTGTAATGACGGAAAATGTTCGGAGGCATAGGAGTTTATGCAATAGGTTCCAGGATTACAGAACCGGCGTGATTTTGGCGAGTTTACCGCAAATTTAAAGCGGCAATCAGTTATGAGGCTGGTTTATTGCACCAATAATAATTAATATTTTGTGCTTGCTGTTTTCAATGTACCTCATAACAGATAATGGGTGAGATTCAATTACGCGCTAATACTACGGCAGGATAAAGCGATGTCCCTGCGAACTACATTCCAGCACATTGGAGGTAGGGATGGCCATCGTGTGGTCACCATGGCGATATTGTAAGTGGCCATCGATGGCAGCCTACTATGCAGTGGATGACCGTCGATGGTCTCACCAACCGATGGTCATCCCTTTTCTTTGACTGACTGGCCCGTGGGCCAATCAGAACATGGGGGTGGGGCTTCACGGGTGTTGGGGGCAGAGCTATGATCCATGTCCCGGCACCTTTGGGATAAAAACAATTGGTTATGCTGTGCCATTGATGGAGGGAAATCATCTGGTTCTCCCCCATCGATGAACCATTGATGGTTATGAATCATCGATTGTCGATGGCCATCCCTAATTGGAGGAGTCTTTCACATATTCTAAAGACTTGTTCAAGGTTTCTGACATTGCGCATGCACACAGTGTCAGCCCTTAGAGTTTTTAC